>NW_019243249.1:19764-24482 GCF_002742605.1 Olea europaea var. sylvestris | reverse complement strand
CTCTCGTGTAATTCAACTTAAGACCATTCTTTTTGGAAAGATCTAGAATAGAATGAAGATATGCACAAAATCAAATAGACCAAGTCGAAATCTACATTTCTTTGTTACCTTTAGATAATAAATATCCTTTGTCAGGACACAACTTTGGACAAAATATAGAATCACACCCTTCTTCCTTGAATGTGATAAGTAGGGATGCAATTTCGGTTTTTGAGTGTGCGCCTCCTTTATGACTAATCTTATCATGTCCATGTTTGATTTAGATGAAAATTAGAATTTTAATAGATTTTGATAAAATTTATTAGAAGTGTAGTTGAAATTTGAAAAGTAGTGAATTTCATGAGATGTGTTGTTAATATTAGTTAACTTCAACTTAGATTTTCATTCAGTTTTCCAGCTGAGGTTCATGAGCTATATTTTCATAAAATTCCAAAAAGTTGACATTCAAATTATGAGTAAATTTTGATAGGATGATTCACGTTCTTCCTATATCGCGAGTCCTATCACTTTCTATCTCAAGGCACATTTTCAAAAGAATTACTTTTTAACAAGCACTTAGGGTTCATATGACAGAGTTGTTTTTAATATGTTCACATAATTTTTTGAAAGTATTTTTTCTGACGCTCTTTGATAAAATCAAGATTTTAATTTAAGTTAAAATCAATAATTAATTTTAATCATATATTTTATGAGATTCACAATTTTTAAATCATACATCTTATTAATTTTTATTAAAATTTATTAAAAATTTGATTTTAATTCCAAGCAAACGATGGTTAAAAGAGTTTTAGAGGAAACAAGTTTAAAATAGCTTTTTCATAATTTTTTTACAGGATGTAGATCCCTATCAAACAGATCTTTAGTGAATCATGAGAAATGATGTGATTAAAGGGAAAACCAACTTGAAATTTGTTGTTTGTATGTTGATTTTTAACATTTTAGTTGACACTTGAATTGTTGTCAAGTGTCAATTTGATGAAAAAATTGTTTAAAATTTAAATTGTTCAATATAATAATGATATGTGATAAAGTGTAAGATAGAGTGTATACCATAGTCAAACCAACTTAGCGGTCAAAGTCCAATAAAGGGAAAATTTGAGTGTTTGTCCCAACCTCTGGGTATTGTGGTAACTTGATTGTCAACGTGTTTTTATTGGCATCGTAATCTACCACAAAACCTTGATTTTTTGTAGCACATTTAGTCCCAATCTATAGTCAAAGCTGACAATTTTTGTCATAAAATTTAGAACCCCTGCTACTCAAACAGAGGCATAGATAGGCCCCGGTGTTTGAGTACCATAATACTAAAATTTATTAAAATAGAAGTAAGACATGTTGGGCACTGGAATTAGTATAAAATAGAATTATAAAATAGAAAATGAAAAAGAAAAAATGGAAGTAGTCATCCCTACAAAACATCTCAAACACTCAACTTGTTGCTTCTACTCTACTTTTAACTTTTTCGAGTAATGTTATTTATCATTATAGTTTAAAGTGACGGTAGATTCACTAATTGATTGAGCAATCAAGTTATAATGCATTGGACAATAAATTAAAGCACCTACTAAATGGTAGATGGTTGGCTTGGAAAAGTGAATTTGCAAGAAATTAACATTATCTATAAAAGTAGATACGATATTGTCAGTGTCTAGTTTGGGGAGTGATTGCAAGTAGATTCTAGCTTGAATGGGACTAATAACATGTCAATGATGAGTAACAAGTGATCGTAGGATTTGATGTCTTCGTGGTAATTAGAGATATTGACTTTATGCGAGGGAATGATGGAATTTTTTGTTTTGCATGTTTTTTATCATTTTGTTAATTTTCACCATAAAAAAGGGTTTAGTAAGCATTTTCGTTGAAGAATTATTTTTTAATAGTCAAATAAACAACATTTCCATGATGACCAATGCAACACTGAAACAGCCAGGAAAATATATTACAGACCAAGTTGCATGAATCCTATAGGTTGTGGACCAAAATAGCAATTTTACTATTCAATAAATTACTCTAAACTATTTTTCCAGAATCCCAAGGTCACATGGGTATCCACCTCTTCTTTTCGCCCCACTACTGACTTTACTCCCCACAACCCACCTCCGAGCGGCGTGCCTCCCGAATCGCGGCGGAGTTATCTATTTCAGTGTAGGGAGAGAAACAAAGGTCTGTTGAACCAGGGAAACACCCAGAAAACCAATAATGTGCCCGATAAAACACAAACAAAAACACCTCCACCACCGTAGCACCGCCGCAACTACCACCGTAACTGTGGAAGACTGGAGAGAAGAATCCATAAAAGGGGGATCCTTAAAACACGTGGACCTCTAGAATGGATCCAATGGCTGGGCCTTGCCACCAGGTGAAGTATTCTCTCTCCGGGGACCCAATTACTTTGCCAAGAAATCCAAAGTGCCGGCCGGTGATTGGTTGCTGAACCCTGCCAGAGTTGACTGGTTACGATCCAATTCCAAGCTCGATCACGTTCTTTCCAGGCCCGATAACCGTGTCATGGCTTCTTTGAGAAGCTCGAAAACCCCGGAAAAATGGTCCAAAACCTTCGTCCTCGCGGTAAATTTACAGGTTCCAGGCCGGGATCGTCACAGTGCGATATTTTACTTTGCCGGTAAAGTGGATGAGCCCATTAATCCAAATTCACTACTTAATCAATTCGTTCATGGGTCTGATGCATTTAGCGATTGTAGATTCAAGATAGTGAATAAAATTGTGAAAGGACCTTGGCTTTTGAAAACTGCTGTGGGGAATTATACACCATGCTTATTGGGTAAAGCTTTAAAATGTTATTACCATAGGGGACCAAATTATTTGAAAATAGATGTTGATATTGGTAGCTCAGCTATTGCCACGGCGATTTTGCGCCTTGCTTTGGGATGTGTCACCGCGGTGACGGTGGACATGGGGTTTCTAGTGGAGTCGTAATTGGAGGAGGAGTTACTCGAGAGATTGTTTGGGGCGGTACGTATTTGTCAAATGGAGATGAGTTCTGCTACCTTCGTGGATAATGCCACACTTTCGAGTCAAGTCTTGCCCATTAATAGTGGAGGAAGTGAAAATGAAGAAGATTAGAGGGCTTGTTATTACTCTAATTAGGTAACTTTCTGAAATTTTCATATTGAAAATGGTGCAAAATGAGCAGTGAAATTGAAATCCATTTTCAATGGAGAGTAATGGATGTAGATAATAACTGTTAGATGCTATAGAATATTTTTCCTTAACTTTGAAAATAATTCCTTTACTCTCTCTACAGTGTATAGTTGCTGCTTAATTTCCCGTTTGCTGTGTGATAAACTTGCAGCATTGTTCTAAATATGTGTCATGGCCTATTTTCTCTTGCTTGGTGTGATGCAACATGCTTTGGTAATAGAAAATGCCAATTTGCTCTATTATTTTCAGCCTTTCTTGGTTAAATACGTGTTAGAAGTTGGCTGATCTTCAATGCTTTAATGCGCAAATTTGGTTAATCTTATGTTAATAAATCATATTTTGTGGATGAAATCATAATCCCTTGTTAGTATCCTCACATTCTCTGATAACTAGTTGGAAGAAAATTGTCTGATCGCCTGTGAGTAGTGTAAACATGCAATTGGATTGTTGGTAAAGTAGGTTGCACAATTCACCAATATACTGAATTGCAAGTTTCACTTGCTTGAAGATGATGAATCATTCTTTAGGAGTGATCTGAATAGCGAGTTTTGACAAATAGCACGAGAGTGTATTTTGTAAATAACCCTAGTTTAAGTTAATCATAATTGATCCTTTCTTGCATCTTATTGCCAATCCAAGGAACTAAGAAATATGGCAATCAATATTCTTATTTTTGATCACATGGATGCGAGTTGGATTATTATTCTTTAGTTTTGAATGCATTTTTGTTTGTTTTGTTGTTGTTCGAGTTAAGATTGGGATATTGTATTTGATTGTGATGTGTTTTTGTCCACTGCTGTAAGGGATGTTTTAGTTTCGACCAGATAAGGATTTTTCTACTCACAAACCTAAAGGCAAGTCTTAGACTAGATGTACTTTAATATCTCATCTTGGGGAATCAAACTTTGAGTTACATAAATGAATATGCATTCCTTGAGAGTCTACTACTATCTTACACACAAATGAATTTTCGTTGGTTTATTCAACTTGCGGGTTACTTGTGAGCAATCATATGGTCGATAAAATGTCATTTGTGTTGTGATTGATTATTACTACTCATGTTGAAGTACACTGTTCGAAAGAGTGTTGGTGTGGATTCGTGTGTTTGGAAATCCCATCTATGTTGACGCTATAGTGGTGGTTGAAAAGGGTTCTTGAATTTTTAAAATTTTCGTTGACAAAAATGAAGGCTTTTATCAGTTTGATTATGGTAGGACTCCATAGATGACTATCTCGGCAACGCATTTTCACTCTTTCACAATAAGTCAATCCGAGTCAGTCCACCCCAGGTCCGTCTGGAGAGTGCGGGCTTGTGGCCTGTGCTCGTGCCCAGCCCGTGCTAGGCCTTGTATTTTTCTGCACAGGTCAGTCAGGCCTGCGTCGGTCGTGGTGGGTCACTGGGTCTGTAGGAGCCCGTACACTCCAAATGTATGTGAGTTGGCGTGGTTCATATAGGCCAATGCAAAAAAATATATATATTCCCAATAAAAGAGGGCGAGGATAAAGATTAATTTTTGGTCAGTATGAATTGATTAGTATATAATCTGCAAAATAGG
>NW_019243249.1:11395-15945 GCF_002742605.1 Olea europaea var. sylvestris | reverse complement strand
ATTGTTTTTAAATTAATTGACATTCATTTAAATTATTACAAAATGTGGTTGATTAGTGTATCTTTTTTTTTTTTTTTACACGTGTATGAGAGTACATTCAGAGGCTATATGGGATGTTAGTTTAGGTAGGTACAGGTCTCTTTTACCTACATACGCCACCATAGTTTCACATCTTGAATAAACAAGAAATAGAGTTATGTTTCTTTGAATGATTAGTGTATATGTACACTTTACACACCGACATGAAGGGGCCGTGCATGATAAATTATATGCGGGCCCATAAAAAGTGTACATGTAACATGGTCATTCTTTTAAAGTACGTGTTGATAGGCAATCGAGAGGACATTTTCACCCCAGACTATATTCCTTCATTGGATTCAGGAATAGCGGGCTCAAAAGGCTAGTATTTCATTTATATACTTCTAGGTCATAAAAGGATTTTATAGTTCGTGCATACGAGGATTTAATACTAATCTTTCAAAGCTGCTTATGTCTATAAAGAACAAGGAAGTACGAAGGTTACCTTCACATGCAATAAGTCGTTATTTAAGTAATGGAAGTTAAAGACACAATGGTTTATGATGCATTAGATATAGAAGTTCACCGACATTTATGATATGTAGTCGAATACTATTCACAAAATTATAAATGTTTCTAATCTAGATTGTATTTCACAGGAAGCATTCGTTTTCACTTATTGGGCTGAATCAATTGATTATGATTGAAGAGAAGAAACACTCAATAAAAATTGATCATTTGCATGTGTTCAATCTAACAAGTCAAAATACTGGTAACTCATTTTGCTTGTAAATCACTATAATCATATATGTTGAATTGACAACGATACAATGAATGCTTCATTTATTAAAAATAAAAAATAAATTTATGCATCATTATTCTTTTGTATTTAATTTTAAAAAATAGTGGTTAGTATGTAAAATCAAAATTAAATGGAGTCCTCCTCTTGTCGGAAGAAAGATAAGTGGATATCACTTACAAATTTAATTTCAACTTCGCATTCCTAACAGCCAAGACAATGACAAATTCATTATTCATCAAAAAAAAAAAAAAAAATGTTATCTTTTGTATACAACTTGTTTCTTCCTTTTGTACAAATAAATCCTTTTCAGATTTTATAATTTCTCTAATTTCTTATATAAGTAAGGCCAAAAGTAGTAACGCAGTAAAACTACAAATATTTATTTCCTTTAATGGTTGACTACAACTTAATATAGGGTTTCATCTTAAAAAATGTCGACCTTATTAAAATGAGTCATCCAAATCCTTATGTAATTATTACTATTTTCATATATAACAGTCATGAAATTTTACTTTCAATAGAAGACACAATACAATATTTACGTATAATATTTGTACAAACACGCCAATGCACACATATACATATAAATTTATTTTCTAGTAAAACAACATAGGCTCACTCTAATGTCCAGTATGGGGACAGGGAGAAACGTAGAAGCTCAAAAACTATATTTAATGTGACTTAGTCGTATACTTTTTTGATCATATTTTCAATTTGTGATTCTTTTCAGACTCACTGTTTGAAGGAGGAAACGCGTCTGAGTCCGTGATTGGTGTTGGAAGTGGGGTCGTCTCGTGGAGCTTCAAAAACAAGGAAACAAACAAATTTTATTGTAAGAAATGCATGTGATGAAGTCAAAGTCTACGAAATTGGCACGACTGACGATCTTAAAAGGTAACCAATTATTTTTTTTTTCTTCCATATTAACTGATCTTCGATCTCTTCATATATGTCACACTTCTCCTATTTCAAAAATTGATGAATTTAATACTTGTTAAGACTATTTAGTACGTTAAGTTTTTTTTAAAAAATACTAAATTTAATTTAATAAATTTCTCTTTTTTTCTTTTTAATGGCACATACTTGGATACACGTACCTCTAAATATAATTTGTCACTTTCCAGGTTTGATATTTTTTCTTTTTTCTTTTTTTCCCCCTAGTATCCTAAGACCTCGTAAAAAAAATTTTAGTAAAATTATTAGGTGATTAAATTTATGTATTTGTAGTTATCATTTTTAATTTTTGTCCCTTACTAGCTAGATGGTGCATTTTGTTAGAAGCTTCTGAAATCACATCTCCAATGCAAGACGATGGGGAGGAAAATAGCTGCAAACAAACATGTTGGTGTAGGCGCCCTCCATTAAGTTAAAATGGGTTCATTTTTAATACACTCGTTGACTCTCTCTCTCTCTCTCTCTCACACACACATACACACACACTAATTGATTGTCGCATATATTAAATTCTACAAGAAAAAAGTGGTCGAAGAAGACGAATTTCTCTATGTGATTGTTGGGTTCTCAGAATCAATCAGGACATTCAACTTCTATCGATCTAGAAAGTCACTTGTTCACTCAACAAGAATCTTTAGTCATTGGTTAAAGAGCATCGAGTAATTCTAATAACTATATAACCATACAATAATAACTAACAAAAATTAAGTTCTTACGTATTATATTGTCTAATATTATGGAAACATGTCGTTTAGGTGATTAAACTTATGTTTTTGTAGTTATTATTGCCAAATTTCTGCCAATTCCGACACCGACGCGACAAATGACAAAATTGCCTTGGTGCGGTTTTTCTTCATTAATTACCCGAGATCTCGGGACTCCGCCCAGAGTCCAATTTCTCGGTCGTTGTTTATGCATTAACTGGAATCAAATCTGAATGCAGCCAATGTTTTTACGAAGAAGATATAAAAGAAAATAATTTTTATTTTCAAAATCAGCAAATATTTTGCTAATTGCATCGTTGTCACTTGATATTGAAGGGCATCAGACTTAGCCAAAACGCTTTTCTTAAGAAAATGGTGGGTCTCACAATTAATCAATTTATTTCACTTAATGAGGAATTCTGCTTGCTGAGGACCAGTTTTAGATATTTCTTATTGGTTTAAAATAGCTGGAAAATTGAACCACTTTGTCTCTTGATTGATTGGGAATGCAGTGGCCTCTTGATTGATTGGGAATGCAGTGGCCTCTTATAAGCACAACCAATCATAATCGATTTATATGGCGCTCCATATGATTTTATTTATTTTTATCATCAATACACTATTCAAAAATGGGGCTCACACAACTTATCATAACATCACTCATTTTTATTATGAAAAATCAATTTTCTATGGTAGACAGTCCATATGAATAACATTATTCATATATATTGGAAAAAAACATAACCGTTAAATGTGACACGATTTTTCAATAGCGAAGATAAACATAATTTGAATTTAGGAAGGGGCTTAGCTTGGCCTCTAGTTAAAGGCTTAGTAATGTAAAAATAAACTATCTCGTCCAAAAAAGGAGAATACAATGTAAAAAAATAAAAAACTACACTTTATGGGTGTGCCCTGTCTCTCTCTCAGACACACATATATATATTCGTACCCTTTATATGCTATAAGAGAACATAAAAAGTTATTTACAAATACAACGAGTAAGAGCAACTAATAAGTTGCCATTGCTTGGGGACAAAACCCTCCCTCTATTCATAGTACGATGGTAACATCTAATTAAAAACTTAAGTCTTATCACCAACGTGATCGATCACAATCAATTATATCAAAACCTATGCCATTCCAAAACTAATTCACATGGCTGTCAGCAAACATTCCACACAACGACTAAAGAATTTTGGTGTGAAGTGTAAACCATAATTTATATAGTCAATTATCAAGGTATATAATACTTGATATATAGGTACTGTTAGTCCAAAAGCGTTCGAAACGAATATTTCAAATTTCAATAAATCATAAATTGCTTAAAAAAGAAAAAAGAAAAAAATGGAGAATTGTTCAATTTGCTTGATGCTTTGTGGTAAGTATATGGAATTCGATTAAGTAAGTGTTTAACTGTTAAGAAATTGTTACACAGGATGCAGCCTCTACAATTGGATTTTCAAGTTGAATTGTTGAAATGATTTCAAGTGTAACATGTTAGCAAAGTCTTAAAAAGAATTCGACTTCAATAAACAAGAATTCTTTTATCGTGCATTTGAAAGTGAATTGTTAACATACTTTTTCTGAAATAGTACTTTTCATATTAATTTTTTGATCAGTCAATTTTGTTTAACTTAATTTAATAATTTTAAGTTAAAAAGGTGAATTTTACTGAAATTTCACATCGAGTTCTTGACATGTGTCTCCTATCACTATGTGAATTTTAATTATAAGCTGAATGGTTATTGATATATTTATAGTATGAAGTATGAAACAATATTAAATTAAAATTTTAATTATTGTCGTATTTTCTAAAAAAAAAAAAATTCATACTATAAGAAATTTCGTTAAAAATAAGAAAAAAAAATGTATATGAATGCCTTTTTGGAGTGAAGTATTAATCACCCAAACATTTGGTTTAACATCATAATAGAAACAAATTATTTGAACCAAATGCATTCTCTTAGAGATAATCTAAATTATTGCCCCATTTCACCAATTATGTATGTTACAAGCACAAGCAAATGTCATTCCATACGCAAAGCAAAACATTTTTTTTTGGAACACAA
>NW_019243249.1:0-5957 GCF_002742605.1 Olea europaea var. sylvestris | reverse complement strand
TGCAAAATTGTTCGACCGACCTAGCGTCATTGACACTTAGACATGCTTGCTATGCAATATTGAATGGCCATGCAATTTGTTCAATTTGTTCATACGAGTCAAGATACAGTATTGAATAACCATTCAATTTTTCCCCCTCTATTGCGACTAGAAGAAAAAATAATTATGCAGGTATCTCAAATGGCGAAGATCAAATCTAAAATTTGATTAATTTTTAGGAAAAGTGCAATTTTCCTGCTGACAACCATTGCACAAGCTTAGGTAATCCCTATAAATTTTATCAGCAAATTTCTTTCGCTGAAAGTCCAAATTATTGTCACACACCATATGCTTTCTGTAGATGTATATGCATATGCCCCTTAACATTCACCAGGGCCAAATCCTAGCTTCCCTCCGGCAACATCGTACACCACCTCAAACGTTGCCTGTTGGATATTTCCTAGAATGCCCACATCTGAGGCATCACTATTTCCTGCAAAAGCCAGACACACGCGAGACGAGTCAATAGTATAAAGTATTCCCGAAGCCACTATATCCACTTTCACATTGCCATCGAAAGTAAAACCAATCTTCGGAATGGTTATTGTGGTATATTTGCTAAGATCATAGCATGTATCCAATAATGAGTCGTTAATCTAAAATTTGATTAATTTTTAGGAAAAGTGCAATTTTCCTGCTGACAACCATTGCACAAGCTTAGGCAATCCCTATAAATTTTATCAGCAAATTTCTTTCGCTGAAAGTCCAAATTATTGTCACACACCATATGCTTTCTGTAGATGTATATGCATATGCCCCTTAACATCCACCAGGGCCAAATCCTAGCTTCCCTCCGGCAACATCGTACACCACCTCCAACGTTGCTTGTTGGATATTTCCTAGAATGCCCACATCTGAGGCATCACTATTTCCTGCAAAAGCCAGACACACGCGAGACGAGTCAATAGTATAAAGTATTCCCGAATTTTTGCACGGTTTGGGACACGATAGAGAGAGCGTCCTGGCCAAGGCCTAGTACGCCGGACGTGTTGCCAAACAGGCCATCGTTGTTTTGGCCACAGCCAAAGTAGAAGTTCGGAACTACATCTGATGGTGATATGGTCAGTGTGTCTTTACTAAAGAATCCCTTAGTGAAGGATTGGTCACCATATTGCATGGTATACATACATGTTTGGTTGATGCAACTTGGGTCGTTTCCAGTCGCTGAGGAGAGCTGAGAACATTGAGTGGAACTACACGAGACATCTGAATATGAGGTCGATTCAGTAGGGTTGAAAATTGGATCTTTCTGTGTATAGCAAGAGCCCGCACAGGGTTGACATTGAGTCCATGTTAGGTCACTTCCAGTGTCAAAAACCAAGGACAAGGATTTCTTGGGCCTTCCAAGGCCAAGGCTTACAATGTAATTTCCCGAGCCGAGTGATTGACCAGATTGGGCCGGAAGGGTCGCTTGCTTATCGTTAATTTTGTCAATGTCTACATTCTGATTGATCTTGAACTGGATCGAGTCGACCCGGGACTGGTCCTGGGAGAGTGTCTCGTAGAGGGATGTGGTGGCCTTGTCTTGGCTGTGTTTAGAACATGGATTACGCCTGTGGAAAACTTTCAATGTCGATGGCCTCTTGTTGGGACCTGGTCAGTGTATGATCAATTAGGACATAATAACTATGCAAATTAATATCGTATTGATTCTTAGTAATGAAAGATGTAAACAAAGCTGATCAAACAGGCGTAGGTTTACTAAATAGTATTCCCATAACAATTAAAGTTACGAATTTTAGTTCGATACACAGTAGTCGACAAGTTATGAATTTTCGTGTTTGATACACATTAGTCGACATAATTAAAAGGTATAATAGAGAAATTTTAAATATGTGCATAACAGAAAGTGAATTTGAGATGCAATACCCTCTACCATACCCCACCCCTAACCCCAAACAAACACAAAAATCCACACAGACAAAGAGCATAATATGAACACCCAGTATGTGTATATGACAATTGACAAGCCACCAATCAGTTGTGTTCTGTTTCTTCTTAACATAAAAGTTAGGTTTACACTATAATACAGCTGTGATGCACTTAACAGTTTCTTTATTTACTGCAATCTTAAATAATCCCACAAGAAAAAAATCATTACTTGCCAAAAGCAAGCATAAAGACCCAAATTCTTTGGACTTGTTCGGTAAGTTAAGACTTTATAATATTTAATAATATTAGAAAGAAAAATATTTTTTCTGTACTGTTCATCTCTATCCAATTCTGCATGTCGAAAACGGGTATAACTATAATCCCAAAAACAAAAAAAACAAAAAAAACAAAAAAAAAAAAACAAAAAGAACACATTTTTTAAAGAGAGAAGATTGCTTGAAAGAAAGAATAATGAAAGATTGGGATATCATATTAGAGAATATTATTCTTGTATATGGTCAGTACTATGTGTAAAAAACCCGGAGGAATTCAGTAAAAATAGTAAATACTACTTACATTTTTTGGTGTAAATACAGTAAAATCATTAATATTGAGATGTGCTTAAAAATTATACATTTACATTCTAGAAAAGTTAGTTTTATTTGTAAGAAAGCGAATTCGAATTCGCAAGACAAAAAATAAGTAACTTGTTTTTAGAATGTGGCATACAAAAAAAGACACAGAATAGGTTAACAGTTTGTTACGATAGACTAAAAGGTAACAAGATAGAATACATTAAAAACCGTTCTCCTCGATCTCCCGTACCCTTTACAATATTTTCTTGACCAGAATCCTTCAATTAAGGTCTGACCCGACCCACAATACAAAATTACATAATATATAAGAAAACTTGAATTAAAAATAGTTATATTTACTGATGATCGATAAATAAACATGCATGAAGGTAGAGATATATATAGAATTTGTATGTATAACCTTCGGTGGAGGAGCTGCAGACTGAGGCAGGTAGTAGAGAGCTGATTTCAACAGTATGATAATGGCTTCCTATGGCTTTTCTTCTTTCAAAAGCATAGCTTTTATTCAGAAAAAATGAGAGAAAAGTGAAGGAAATAAGCAGAAATTTGAAGAGAGGAGAAGAAATGAGAGAGGCCATCAAGAACTCAAAACTTTGGCTTGTAAGTTTATTGCCAAACTATGAATGCATATAAATAGAATTTCAAGCTGCCATGTCACCGAATATGACAAATTGTTTGTAAATTAATTGACATTCATTTAAATTATTACAAAATGTGGTTGATTAGTGTACCTTTTTTTTTTACACGTCTATGAGAGTACGTTCAGAGGCTATGTGGGATGTTAGTTTAGGTAGGTACTGGTCTCTTTTACCTACATACGCCACCATAGTTTCACATCTTGAATAAACAAGAAATAGAGTTATATTTCTTTGAATGATTAGTGTATTTGTACACTTTATACCCCCACATGAAGGGGGCCATGCATAATAAATTATATGCGGGCCCATAAAAAGTGTACATGTAACATAGTCATTCTTTTAAAGTACGTGCTCATAGGCAATCGAAAAGACATTTTAACCGCAGACAATATTCCTTCATTGGATTCAGGAATAGCGGGCTCAAAAGGCTAGTCTTTCATTTATATACTCCTAGGTCATAAAAGGACTCTATAGTTCGTGCATACAGGAATTTAATACTAATCTTTCAAAGCTGCTTATGTCTATAAAGAACAAGGAAGTATGAAGGTTACCCTCACATGCAATAAGTCGTTACTTAAGTAATGGAAGTGCTAGACACTATGATTTATGATGCATTAGATAGAGAAGTTCACCGACATTTATGATATGTAACCGAACCATTTGAATTCCAAAAGCTTGAATTGGTACTTTGGTAAGTACTAATTCACAAAATTATAAATGTTTCTAATCTAGATTGTATTTCACAGGAAACATTTGTTTTCACTTATTGGGCTGACTAAATTGATTATGATTGAAGAGAAGAAACACTCAATAAAAATTGATCATTTGCATATATTCAATCTAACAAGTCAAAATACGCGCAACTCATTTTGCTTGTAAATCACTATAATCATATATGTTGAACTGACAACGATACAATGAATGCTTCATTTATTAAAAATAAAAAGTAAAAAATGTCAGGCCGGTAAATTTATGCATCATTATTCTTCTGTATGCAATTTTAAAAAATAGTAATTAGTATGTAAAATCAAAATTAAATGGAGTCCTCCTCTTGTCGGAAGAAAGATAAGTGGACATATCCCTCATGGAGTGGCCGAGTTAGTGGAGTAGGTGAGTGCGGAGGCATTTGATCACGAGTTCGATTCCTCCTACAACACTTTCTCGATCGAACCTGTCGCACGGGACTTGCTTAGTGCGATTTACCTGATTAGCGTGGTTTGCAGGCTATTGTATCAGCTCGAGGGTTTATCCAGTGCGCACTCGAAGGGTAACGGCTACGAGTTCTCCTATAAAAAAAAATAATAATAATAAAGTGGACATCCCCTACAAATTTAATTTTAACTTCGTATTCCTAATGGCCAAGACAATGACAAATTCATTATTCATCGGCAAAAATATGTTATCTTTTGTACACAACTTGTTTCTTCCTTTTGTACAAATAAATCCTTTTCAGATTTTATAATTTTTCTAAAACAATAATTTAATACTAGCACCGCACTTTAATTTCTTATATGAGGCCAAAATTAGTAACGCAATAAAAGTAAAAATATTACTTTCCTCTAATGGTCGACTACAACTTAATATAGGGTTTCATCTTAAAAAATGTCAACCTTATTAAAATGAGTCATTCAAATTCTTACGTACTTATCACTATTTTCATTTATAACAGTCATGAAATTTTACTTTCAATATAAGACAATACAATATTTACGTATATCGCCATTGCACACATATACATATAAATTTATTTTATGGGAAAACAACATAGGCTCACTCTAATGTCCAGTATGGGGACAGGGAGAACAACGTAGGAGCTCAAAAACTATACTTGATGTGACTTAGTCATATACTTTTTTGATCATATTTTCAATTTGTGATTCTTTTCAGACTCATCATTTGAAGGAGGAAACGCGTCTGAGTCCGTGATTGGTGTTTGGAAGTGGGGTCGTTTTGTGGAGCTTCAAACAAAGGAAACAAACAAATTTTACTGTGAGAAATGCGTGTGATGAAGTCAAAGTCTACGAAATTGGCACGACTGACGATCTTAAAAGGTAATTAATTATTTCCCTATTACTTTTTTTTTCTTTCCTATTAACTGATCTTCGATCTCTTGATATATGTCACACTTCTCCTATTTCAAAAATTGATGAATTCAATACTTGCTAAGACTATTTATTACGTTAAAATTTTAAAAAAAATACTAAATTTAATTTAATAAATTTCTCTCTTTTTCTTTTTAATGACACATACTCGGATACACGTACCTCTAAATATAATTTGTCACTTTCCAGGTTTGATATTTTTTCTTTTTTCTTTTTTCTTTTTTCTTTTTTTCCCCTAGTATCCTGAGACCTCGTAAACAAAATTTTAGTAAAATTATTAGGTGATTAAATTTATGTTTTTGTAGTTATTATTTTTAATTTTTGTCCCTTACTAGCTACTTGGTGCATTTTTTTAGAAGCTTCTGAAATCACATCCCCAATGCAAGACGATGGGCGAGGAAAATAGTTGCCAACAAACAAACTTAGTGTAGGCGCCCTCCATTAAGTGAAAATGGGTTCATTTTTAATACACTCATTGACTCTCTCTCTCTCTCTCTCTCTCTCTCTCTCTAATTGATTGTCGCATATTGTAAATTTTACAAAAAAAAGAGCGGTGGAAGAAGACGAATTTCTCTATGTGATTGTTGGGTTTTCAGAATCAATCAAGACATTCAACTTCTATCGATATAGAAAGTCACTTGTTCACTCAACAAGAATCTTTAGTCATTGGTTAAAAAGCATCGAATAATTCTAGTAACTGTATAACTATA
>NW_019243248.1:0-1606 GCF_002742605.1 Olea europaea var. sylvestris | reverse complement strand
GAAACCCCTAAATTTATTTGTTCAAATCTGGCAGGTTGAAATGGGATGGGAAACAATAGGGACGCATTCATTGAACGAATCGTTGAAACATTAAAATGGAATTTAGGTGCTAAATGATTAATTGAATTTTGTAAGAAATTTCAATTTTGTTATTGAATTATGGAGAAAGGGAAGGTGGTGGTTATGGCAACGGCGACGGTGATATTAGGAAGAAGGGTGGATGGAGAGAAAGGGTTTTTCCAATTTTAAGTTTTTTATTATTTATTTGGGACTTATTTACACATTTTTTAAAAATTTGGAACTACAGTTGAAATTAGTGATTTACTTGTTTCTTCTTTGCTAATTGCTTTATTTATAATGGTATATTCATTATTTTACAAGGATTTATTGACAAAATAGGAAAAAGGGGAGGGGGGTCTTTCGCACTTCAAAATTGGGTTCTCCATCAATTTAAAAAGATTAAAAAGGTATTTGACAATAGGTCCACACATTGAAAAGGAAATTTTGCATAGATGTCACAAAATTTCATATTGTAATAAATTTGTTACTTTTTCAAATGGTGCTTAAAAATATCTTCTTCTTCTTTAGTGTAAAATTTCCAAATGACCATTGTAGATGCCTTTTTCGGTGCATTTATTGCTCATTAATTCATGCATTTAATGCTAATTAATGCCATGATTTGATGCTTTAACTTGTGCAAGAAAAATCATTGAATATGTCTAATATACAAAAGGTAATAGATATGTTAACCAAAAAAATTTCATAATCTCTTGCTAGCTATCGGATCGGTTAAAATATCAAACTCGACACTTAGTAAATATCCGGAAAGACATTTAAATTATTGAACTCACCGGTTTGCCATTGTTTGTTATAATTTATTCATAGTTGCCACTTGCGTGATATTAAAGTTCGGTATATTAGATATGCTAAATGCTTATCATTGCTATCACAAATTTTCAGGTATTAGTAATAATTTGAAATTTATCATATCGCATGGGGACAGTTTGTACATATAGATGAAGAATAGAAGTGGCGATGGAACAAAATCACTTCAATTGTAGTTCTAAGCAAAATCATCCTAGTAGGACTTGTTACAATTGATGATAAAACTTCGTATTCATGATCCATGCACTGAAATTGAATTGAAGTTCAGAGTCTTGAACATGATATACCTCCAACCAAAATATTTGAAGATGGAGATTTGAATTGGTACATATCAATTCATAAGGAAATTGCCCTTAGCATTAATCTTCTCGAAACCAAGCTTCCAACTGTCTATACAATGAGGGATAAAAGTTTCCAAGATCCTTCGTTTGTCACGGAGGAAGATCATGGAAACTTAAAACATCATGAGGTCAAAGAAATGCAAAATGTCACAATATCCCAAATAGTAATTTGTATTGCCCTTAAAAAATATGTGTTAATCTCCTCTACCATTGAAATATCAAAGCTGAATATTTTTATCTTATAACTTGTAGTAAATACTAGGTGCTACAACTTTAAGATTGCAAATCCAAGTGTAGGTTGTCTCAAGTAGTAAACTCAGAAGTCCAAGGTCGAATCACAGGGAATTGGAAGAAAATAAACTATTCTATGAGTAGTGAAT
>NW_019243247.1:0-1606 GCF_002742605.1 Olea europaea var. sylvestris | reverse complement strand
AAAAACTCCATCATTTGCCAGTTGGGATGTGCCCCGAAGGGCTAAGAAGTAAGATTTACATTATGTTAAGAGGTGGTAGGCTGGTGGCATGATCCATATTGGGCATTACACAGAGATTCTTAAGATTAGATCTTTTCATACCAGCTTTTTTCGATAATATGTCAATTGTGGGCATTTTTTTTCTTTTCTTTTTTTTTTTGGTTATTTTCATTTGTACGGAAATCTTCCTCGTAGAATTCCCCCAGAATACTCCCATGTGTGTGGACCTCATGTGTTTGATAAAAGATGAAAAAAAAAATAAATTAAATTAAATCTTCCACCTCCCGTCCATTGTGAGTTGTCTGTATTAATTTTGTGAGCCTCTATCTATACATGTAGAAGTGCTCTTCTTTTTTCAACAATTATGTTGCACATAAGTTTGTATTTGCGTTCCTCCGGCTAGTTAGTCATTCAATCTCAATCGATACCTTTTTTGTTCACATGTGGAGTTTTGTAGATCTTGAGGTAGTTTCAATTGTAATGTTTGATGACATGTGTAAGATATTTTCGCATAAGTTAATGTGATATCAACATTTATAAGCTTACACAAAACTCTAATTGGCCAACTTGATTTATCTTGATCTTAATGTCCAACTATCTCACTCTTAGCTACATAATTCAAAGTATACATGATACATGGCTTTATGAGACAAGTAATTCGCAAAAGAACTCAGGAACATGTTTGAACAATCATCAAGTCGAGCTTTGTTTTCATGAGAGAGTACAACCACCCTTTTCTCCTCATGCCTAATGTAAAAGATTTTCAATTATTGAATCAATGTAATTGTCCATACCTTTATTGTGTTTGAAGGCAACAAAAACTACCTTTTATTATAATCAATCAAGACAAACCTCGAAAATGAAACTTGGAGACCCCCAAGACATTTCGAATCAAAAAGGTGCATTATAGAGAACCTAGCCAAAGCAAGAGCTATATCACTTACCTTACATTAGATAAAAACGTTATAGCAAAGGGAAAAAAAGTGCTACAATGAAGCAATAGATTGAAGAAGAGCCCCCTCTTGGGCACGAGTAGATGGTTCTTTAAATGTTGTCACCACAATAATGCAGTTGGACTTCAAGAGAGAGGTGTGGATGGAGATCTTGTAATTTTGCAAACTGTAATCCCTCCAAGATAGTGTAGTAATTGGCAAGAAAAACGAGAAATCAAGCAATGTAAAAACTTGCCCTTCATGGTCACGCACCACTCCTCCAACACCATAACCATCATCATCCAATGTAAGAGCAGCACCCACATTTAGCTTCAAACATACTTTTTGTTGACCTTGAAAATTGGTCCTTCCACGTGGCCAACCAAGAGCTACTCCACGTATTCCTCCCTGCGCACAATCAGCGAATGGTCAGACGCACACGGTCGGGACCAACGAGAATGGTGGCGGCCATATACACTTTGACGGTAAAGTCAGGTTTAAGTGGTCGAAACAGTACCCAGGGGCTGTGCAAATCAATGATAAGGGGGAGGAGAAAATATATAAGCTAGCTATGGAGTGCTATGTAGTAAGAGTTTCATTACCTTTGCCTCTTGCCAAACCTTGGGTATTTATAG
>NW_019243246.1:0-1606 GCF_002742605.1 Olea europaea var. sylvestris | reverse complement strand
GGCTTGCCTTGGATTGTACAGAGACGTTGTGAACAATGCCACTATTCATAACTCACCCTATGAGAAGGATAAAGTGAATCCATGGTTCAAATATTTTCAGGTCGGGTGGTAATGTTTAACTTCCTTTAGTTTACCTTCACTACCAGTATTCCTTTTGTAACCAGACTTTTTGGTTTTAATATTAGGATTCTGTGGGGGCAATTGATGATACTCACATTCCTGCAAATGTCCCCATAGAGGAACAAGCAAGGTATCACAATAGGAAGCAAATGGTAACTCAGAATGTTTTGGTTGCTTGCACATTTGATATGAAGTTTACATACATGCTTGCCGGTTGGGAGGGATCTGCCCACGACGATCGGTTGTTAAGGAGTGCAACTTTGCGAGAAGGTCATAGGCTAACAATTCATGTTGGTAAGATCAATATTTTGTTCGATAATTTATCTTTCACTTCTTCCAATAAATAACGACAACTTAACAATCATGTGTGGAATAGGTAAATATTATCTTGTCGATCCCGAATTTCCATTGGTTCCAGGATTTCTTGTACCCTACCGTCGGACTCGGTACCATCATAGAGATATTGAGGGACATCGGCCTGAAGGCAAGAAAGAGCTGTTTAATTTTCGACATTCATGTCTACGAAATGTTGTGGAGAGGATTATTGGTTTGCTGAAAAAAAGATTCGCATATTTGAAGCATCAACCATACCACAACATTGAGGCACAAGCAAGAATTGTCCTTGCTTGTTGTGCCATTCACAACTTCTTACGCAGAGGATCTTTGTGACGAGGACTATTGCAGTAGTGATGATGAGCTTAACCCTGGACATGTTGATGCACCCGACGATGACACACCAAATGCTCCTATATCTTTTACAACAGAAGTTGCATGGTGTAGTAACAGGGATACAATGGCTGATGACATGTGGGCCGCTTACCATCCAAGTCATGATGCAGAAATTGATTTTGATTGAATATGCTATGTTATATTTCATTATTCGTGTTTCCCTGTAATAGGGGGATTGTCCTTACTAGTGTTGTTGTCTCATTCTAATGTCGTCTCATTCTAACGTCTCTTCTACACTTGATTTCTTGTAACATTGTCTTCGATGCTTATTTTGTTGTTGATGCTATTGTAATGACTGAAACGACAATGAAATATTCTGATTTTGTTCTTCAAGCCTATCTATCATTCACTAGTGCAAATTTCAAGAAGTTTGAATCCACACTCATAAATAAATCAAAATTTGAATTGAAAGAGGGAATAACCCAGCTCTTACCAATAAATCATGGGCAACATTAATTTGACGTCGGATACAGGATACCTTGGTGTTTGCTGATCATATTCTAGATGCTGCATACATTGAGTGTTTTAAATGGATAATAGATTTATTGATTTCATTTTGTTTCTTATTTAAATTATTTACCTTTTTCTGCTTTTAGGTGATTGTGTTGATGGCACAAAATCGAAGAAGCTCTTTTGGCCCTTTTCGAGTTGCCAGACCGACCACCCCTTCAAATGGAATGACATTGATTTCGGTACATTACAAGTGGATCCTAATGCTAAGACTCGTCACATACGTTGGAGTGATGAAATGGATGGT
>NW_019243245.1:0-1606 GCF_002742605.1 Olea europaea var. sylvestris | reverse complement strand
GGCAATTTCGTCATTTTTCTCGACTGTGTCGGAATGGGCTCAAATTTGACAGGTTGATCGAAAATAAAAATCGCGCCGGGGGCGATTTCGTCATTTTCTCGACTGTGTCGGAATGAGCTCAAATTTGACAGGTTGATCGGGAACAAAAATCGCGTCTGTTGTAATTTCGTCATTTTTCGTGATTGTGTCGGAATTGGCTAAAATTTGACTGGTTGATCGGAAACAAAAACCGCGCCGGGGGCAATTTCGTAATTTATCGCGACTTTGTCGGAATTGGATTAAATTTGGAAGTTTGATCGGAAATAAAAATCACGCCGGCGACAATTTCGTCATTTTTCTCGACTGTGTCGGAATGTGCTCAAATTTGATAGGTTTATCGGGAACAAAAACCGCGTCGGGTGTAATTTCGTCATTTTTCGCGACTGTGTCGGAATTTGCTAAAATTTGACTGGTTGATCGGAAATAAAAATCGCGTCGGGGGCCATTTCGTCATTTTTTTCGACTGTGTCGGAATGGGCTCAAATTTGACAGGTTGATCGGGAACAAAAACCGCGCCGGGTATAATTTCGTCATTTTTCGCGACTGTGTCGGAATTGGCTAAAATTTGACTGGTTGATCGGAAACAAAAACTGCGCCGGGGGCAATTTCGTCATTTTACTCGACTGTGTCGAAATTGGCTGAAATTTGGCAGTTTGACCGGAAATAAAAATCGCGCCGGGGGCGATTTCTTCATTTTTCTCGACTTTGTCGGAATGGGCTCAATTTTGACAGGTTGATCGGGAACAAAAATCGCGCCGGGTGTAATTTCGTCATTTTTCGTGACTGTGTCGGAATTGGGTAAAATTTGACTTGTTGATCAGAAACAAAAATCGCGTCGGGGCAATTTCGTCATTTTTTCTCGACTATGTCGGAATTGGCTGAAATTTGGAGTTTTATCTGAAATAAAAATCGCGCCAGGGGCGATTTAATCATTTTTCTCGACTGTGTCGAAATGGGCTCAACTTTGACAGGTTGATCGGGAACAAAAATCGCGTCGGTTTTAATTTCGTCATTTTTCGCGACTTTGTCGGAATTGGCTAAAATTTGACTGGTTGATCGGAAACAAAAACCGCGCCGGGGGCAATTTCGTCATTTTTCTCGACTATGTCGGAATTGGCTAAAATTTGGCTGTTCGATCGGAAATAAAAATCGCGCCGGGCGGCAATTTCGTCATTTTTCTCGACTGTGTCGGAATGGGCTCAAATTTGACAGGTTGATCGGGAACAAAAACCGCGCCGGGTGTAATTTCGTCATTTTTCTCGACTGTGTCGGAATTGGCTAAAATTTGACTTGTTGATCGGAAACAAAAACCGCGCCGGGGGCAATTTCGTCATTTTTTTCGACAGTGTCGGAATTGGCTGAAATTTGGCAGTTTGATCGGAAATAAAAATCGCGCCGGGGGCAATTTGGTCATTTTTCTCGACTGTGTCGGAATGGGCTCAAATTTGACTGGTTGATCGGAAATAAAAATCGCGGCGGCGGCCATTTCGCCATTTTTCTCGACTGTGTCGGAATGGGCTCAAATTTGACAGGTTGATCGGGAACAAAAATCGCGTCGGTTGTAATT
>NW_019243244.1:0-1607 GCF_002742605.1 Olea europaea var. sylvestris | reverse complement strand
GAGGTGGATCATAAGATTGAGTTGGAACCGGGTGCCAAACCACCATCCATGGCACCCTATCGGATGGCACCGCCGGAGTTGGAAGATCTCCGAAAGCAATTGACGGAGTTGCTTGACACGGGGAGGATACGACCTTCGAAGGCACCTTATGGCGCTCCGGTCTTGTTCCAAAAGGAGCATGACGGATCGTTACGCATGTGTGTAGATTACCGGGCGCTCAACAAGGTAACCATTAAAAACAAGTATCCTATTCCTTTGATTGCTAATTTATTTGATAGACTTGGTAGTGCAAAATATTACACAAAGGTGGATCTACAAAAGGGATACTACCAAGTACGGATTGCAGAAGGGGATGAGCCTAAGACAGCATGCATCACTCGATATGGCTCATTCGAATGGTTGGTAATGCCTTTTGGCTTAACCAACGCCCCGGCCATATTTTGCACATTGATGAATAGGATTTTCCAACCTTACTTGGACAAGTTCGTGGTGGTATACTTGGATGACATTGTCATCTATAGCGACAACTTGGAGGATCACGCAAAACATCTCCGAACGGTGTTCCAAGCATTGCGGGAGAATGAGCTATACATCAAAAAGGAAAAATGTTCCTTTGCCAAGGAGGAGGTGCACTTCCTTGGACATATCATTGGCCACGGGCGCTTGAAGATGGATGAGGCAAAAGTAAAAGCAATCAAGGAGTGGGAAGCACCAACCAAGGTAACCGAACTTCGTTCTTTCCTTGGTCTAGTTAATTATTATCGGCGGTTCATCCAGGGCTACTCAGCGAGGGCAGCCCCACTAACGGACCTATTGAAAAAGAATAAGACATGGGATTGGTCCGAGAAATGTCAAACGGCCTTTGATGATTTGAAGGCAGCCGTGATGGAGGAACCGGTCTTGGCATTGCCAGATTTTACCAAGACCTTTGAAGTACAAACAGATGCCTCAGACTTTGCTATCGGGGGTGTTCTAATGCAAGAAAGGCATCCTATTGCTTTTGAAAGTCGCAAGCTCAACGACACTGAGCGTCGGTACACGGTGCAAGAAAAGGAAATGATGGCTATTGTTCATTGCTTACGAGTGTGGCGTCATTACTTGTTGGGCTCAAAATTCATCATCAAGACGGATAATGTCGCTACCAGTTATTTCCAATCACAAAAGAAGCTGACTCCCAAGCAAGCACGTTGGCAAGATTTCTTAGCGGAGTTTGACTATGTGATGGAATATAAGCCGGGGAAGGCGAATGTTGTAGCCGATGCATTAAGCAGGAAGGCGGAGCTTGCAGCCATAAGCCAAGCCAAAGGGACGTTGCTTGATTTGATTCGGGAAGGCATGGATCATGATCCCTTGGCTAAGGAGTTGGTAAAAGCTGCCCAAGAAGGAAAGACGCGACGATTTTGGGTCGAGGACGGCTTACTCTACACTACGGGGCAGCGTATCTATGTTCCTAAGTGGAACAATTTGCGGCGAGATATCATCAAGGAGTGCCACGACACAAAGTGGGCTCACCCAGGGCAGATGCGCACATTGGCACTACTTGAACAAGCTTACTATTGGCCGCAAATGAAAGACATGGTGGAGCTCTATGTAAAGACTTGTCTTGT
>NW_019243243.1:0-1607 GCF_002742605.1 Olea europaea var. sylvestris | reverse complement strand
TTCACTTTCTCTTAGTTAAGTGAAGACTGTTCAAAAAAGTCGGAGTTTGAGAAGGAAAACTGAACTTTCCAGATAGCAATATGAGATCCTAAGGACTACCATCTATGGAATACTCAAGCAGTTTGTCAGTCTGCTAATTGCTGATGAGTAGCGCTTTACAGAACTCTTTGTATTGCAGAATTTTAAATTTCTGAATGTTTTAAATGAGAATAACCGAATTCACTAGTTGTCACTGAAGTATTGTTTAACTTAGCAGTCTTCACATCTCAATATTGTAGATTGCAGGACATATGTAAACTTGTAAATTATGCTGGGTCAAGCAAACATCTGATTTTGTGTGCCTTTTTCAGGAGATACGATTTCTTGGGGAGTTGAAACATCCAAATATTGTACAATATTATGGGTGTGAAAAAGTATGTTTTCTTTGATATTTAGCTTCCACTGGCCTTTTTTCTTTCTATTACTAGTATTCTTGAGATAATCATGTTGGCCTGGTTGTCGACTTTTACAAATATTGATGGGCAAAATACTAATTTGTGTAGATTGAGGATCGTTTTTGCATATATTTGGAGTATGTTCACCCAGGGTCCATTAACAAGTATATTAGCGAACATTGTGGAGCTATGACAGAAAGCATAGTTCGCAATTTCACTCGTCACATTCTGTCAGGGTTGGCTTACTTGCACAGCAAACAGACAATACACCGGTAAAAGTCTTGCCCGAGGAGGGATTACCTATACTTCCATTTGCATATTGGACTTACTGTATATTACATGTAAAGGCGTTTTCCAGTTATTGATAGAAAAATACAAATAACTGGTACTTTTGGTGCTCGATAGACTTCGTCATTTTGTAGAGTAAAGAGCAGAGTTTGAAATAGCTGATTGATGTATTGGTCTAATTGAACAATTATAAAGTTCCATTTGCATATGAAGTTTTGGTGAATTTTTTATTTAACAGGGACATCAAAGGAGCGAATTTACTTGTTAATGCTTCTGGTGTTGTCAAGCTTGCTGACTTTGGACTGGCAAAACATGTAAGTTTTGAAACTTACTATACCAATATATTATGTGTATATTCTTGTATTTTATTTTTTATTTTTTTTCCCCTGCAATGTAAACCTAGTTAGCACTTCTTCAACTTCTAGCCCTAGTTTCAGTGCATTCCGACCTTTCTGTTTTGATTTTATTGAAGCATAAATTTTTGAAGTCAGTAACACAAAGTCCATTTCAGAATTCAAGGCATGCATGATATATGTATTGTGTAATATTAATATCTTTAAGTAAGTTGCACTTACAATGAGATGAAGTTCTTATAAATGGAATTTCATGCTAAAGGTCCTGGCTTTTTCTCTGAGACTTGGATGATTGATCACCTTAATTTATCTCCTTTGGAGTTATTCCGGCCGTCTTCATATTGAATATACTAATTCTGTTTTCCAATATTTCTTTTCTAGCTCAAGGGAAATGCTATTGATCTTTCATTAAAGGGCACTCCACATTGGATGGCTCCAGAGGTATCTTAGTCGGAGTTCTCTGCTTACCTACTAACTGGCCTTAAATTCCTTATATTTGTTTAAGTAATTATTCTTTTAATTTGTGCAGGTA
>NW_019243242.1:0-1607 GCF_002742605.1 Olea europaea var. sylvestris | reverse complement strand
CGACCAACCTGCCAAATTTTAGCCCATTCCGACCCCGTTGCGTAAAATGAAGAAATTGCCCCTGGCGCAATTTTTGTTTCCCAGCAACCTGCCAAATTTTAGCCCATACCGACACCGTCGCGAAAAATGACGAAATTGCCCCCAGCGCGATTTTTGTTTCCGATAAACGTGTCAAATTTTATCCCATTTCGACACCGTCGCGAAAAATGAAGAAATTGACCCCGGCGCAATTTTTGTCTCCCATCAACCTGTCAAATTTTAGCCCATTCCGACACCGTCGCGAAAAATCACGAAATTGCCCTTGGCGCGATTTTTGTTTCCGATCAACCTGTCAAATTTTAGCCCCCTCCGACACAGTCGCCAAAAATAACGAAATTGCCCCAGGCACGATTTTTGTTTCCGAACAACCAATGAAGTTTGAGCTCATTCCAACACCGCCGCGAAAAATTACGAAATTGACCCTGGCGAGGTTTTTGTTTCCGATCAACTTGTCAAATTTTAGCCCATTCCGACACCGTCGCGAAAAATGACTAAATTGCCCCTGGCGCGATTTTTGTTTCCGATCAACCTGACAAATTTTAGCCCACTCCGACACAGTCGCGAAAAATAACGAAATTGCCCCCGGCGCGATTTTTGTTTCCGACCAACCTGTCAAATTTCAGCCCATTCCGACACCGTCGCGAAAAATGACGTAATTGCCGCCGGCGCGATTTTTGTTTCCGATCAACCTGTCAAATTTTAGCCCATTCCGACACCGTCGCGAAAAATGACGAAATTGCCTCTGATGCGATTTTTGTTTCCGATTAACCTGTCAAATTTTAGCCCACTCCGACACGGTCGCGAAAAATAATGAAATTGCCTCGGCTTGATATTTGTTTCCGATCAACCTGTCAAATTTGAGCCCATTCCGACACCGTCGCGAAAAATGACGAAATTGCCTCCGACGCGATTTTTTTTTCCGATCAACCTGTCGAATTTGAGCCCATTCCAACACAGTCGCGAAAAATGACGAAATAGCCCTCATTGCGATTTTTGTTTTCGATTAACCTGTCAAATTTTAACCCAGTCCGACCCCGACGCGAAAAATGACGAAATTGCCCCCGACGCGATTTTTGTTTCCGATCAACCTGTCCAATTTGAGCCCATTCCGACACCGTCGCGAAAAATAACGAAATTACCGCCGGCGCTGTTTTTGTTTCCGATCAACCTGTCAAATTTAAGCTCATTCCGACACCGTCGCGAAAAATGACGAAATCGCCCCCAGCGCGATTTTTGTTTCCGATAAACGTGTCAAATTTTATCCCATTTCGACACCGTTGCGAAAAATGACGAAATTGCCCCCGGCGAGATTTTTGTTTCCGATCAACATGTCAAATTTTAGCCCATTCCGACACCGTCGCGAAAAATGACGAAATTGCCCCTGGCGCGGTTTTTGTTTCCGATCAACCCGTCAAATTTTAGCCCATTCCGACACTGACGTGAAAAATGTCGAATTTGCCCGCGGCGCGGTTTATGTTTCCGATCAACCGGTCAAACTTTAGCCCATTTCGACACCGTCGCGAAAAATGACGAAATTGTCCCCCGGCGCGATATTTGTTTCCGATAAA
>NW_019243241.1:0-1607 GCF_002742605.1 Olea europaea var. sylvestris | reverse complement strand
GCTCATCTCAAGCCAAGCCTCCAAGTTCCATCCAAGGTTTGGCTCGGCTCTACTCGAGCTAAAAAAGCTCTAATTTTTTTTTTTATCTGGCCTCACACGAGCTGAGAGTTCTGACTTCAACTTGGCTCGTTGACACCCTCGAATTATCTCTACTTCCTCAACATAAGTTCGGCAAAGTTCTTTCCCGAATCATCAACTCCACAACCACGTCCTCAAATTTATGCAAGCCATCTTCAATGAAAAAATCCGAGACTTTTGGATACACTATCATGTCGAAAAAGTGCGGCCAAACCTCAAATAACCAAGAACAAAGTGTAGATGCAACATATGCTATTTGGATTATAATCTCAACTCTCTATATGATTTTAAACTTGGTCAAATTGAAGCTCAAAGTTCCCAAAATTATAATATCAAAACTCAAGCTCAAAGCTCGGCCTATCCCAACAATGCCCTCTTGGGTATATTTTTTATCTTTACAAATGCATAGAGATAACAAGAATTTGTGTTTTTTGCATTTAAAATAAATAGACCACAAAGCACAAATTATAGAATATTTTCAATAAATTTAAGTTCGACCATAAATTTTATTAACTAATAAGTACTAGTTTTAGCATCTTTCTAGCTACAGAAAGAAAGTTTTAGAATACAAGGAATGCACAAGCAGCAATGGAGTTTCCAAGATATTTGTCTCAACAAAATTTCAGTGATTGAAAGAAAAAATAATAGTTTTTCCCTTCATTATTCTTTTAATTCAAGATCTTGTTATTGTAGACGAAAATATTTAATCAACACGTAACAACTCCTTATCGACCTTCAAATATCTTGAATAGAAAGGTAAAAAATAGAGTCAGCACAATTATTGTTCTCATTACAACATAAAGTTTTTGCATAATATTTATGCCCAATATAGGTTTCAAAAACTAGGCGAATAAATGGTAAATTCTGGCAAACCAACAATAAATTTAAGAAATTGGATATTCAATGTCCTATTTTCCAGATACAGTTCATTATTCACTCGTCTGGTAAAAATCAACTCAAACTCTCCCTAATTTTATTGTACAACAATGAATAGTGACTACTCAAACATCCGAAGAAGACTTTAGCTCGATAGTTGTGGAATGGGAGAATTTGGGGGGAAGAGTCATGAGATGTTTATCACCACTCAACTTCTGCATAGCCATACCAAGTGTGTATCCTAGACTGCGACTAACTGAAACAGCTACAGCATTCCCCACTTGACGGTATCTGAAAAGACCACAAGAAAAAGAGATTTTAGAAATGAAAGGAGCTCGAGATAAAATGTGCTGTAATTAAACAACTAAGTGTCAAAACATATCTTAGAGTGTGTTGTATTGCTAATATTTTTCATGAAAAATGTCATTTTTCCACCCATATTTGTACTTTTCTTTGTTTGATTGATATTTTTTCATAAAAAATATTTTCTACTTTTAGTCAAGTGACCATATTTTTTCTTGAAAACAAGGAAAATATTTTTTTAGGGTGAGTAGGTTTTTATTTTCCAACTAATTCTCTCTCTCTCATCTACTCCCTCTCTTTCCCATCTACCTACAATAAAATATAGACAAATATAATATTTTTCAGGTTGA
>NW_019243240.1:0-1607 GCF_002742605.1 Olea europaea var. sylvestris | reverse complement strand
TATGGGCCCAAAACGGACGCCTGTGCAAAAGTTACGCTCAATTCTTCGCACGCTGACTATCCTAGCGTTCCAAATATAAAAGTCCTCATTCTTTCAAAAAAAGGCTGAAATCCCTCGAACGTCACGACGAAGCTGTGAGTTCAATCCAAAATGGTTTTTACATTTCCTAAAAGTACTTATGGGCCTGAAACGGACATCATGTGCAAAAGTTACGCTCAATTCTTCGTACGCCGACTATGCAAGCGTTCCAAATATTCAAGTGCTCATTCTTTCGAAAAATGGCCGAAATCCCTCGAACGTCTCGACGAAGTTATGAGTTCAATCCAAAACGGTCACTACATTTCCAAAATGTACTTATGGGCCCAAAACGGACGCCTGTGCAAAAGTTACGCTCAATTCTTCGTACGCCGACTATGCAAGCGTTCCAAATATTCAAGTGCTCATTCTTTCGAAAAATGGCCGAAATCCCTCGAACGTCTCGACGAAGTTATGAGTTCAATCCAAAACGGTCACTACATTTCCAAAATGTACTTATGGGCCCAAAACGGACGCCTGTGCAAAAGTTACGCTCAATCCTTCGCACTCCGACTATCCTAGCATTCCAAATATGAAAGTGCTCATTCTTTCAAAAAATGGCTGAAATCCCTAGAACGTCACGACGAAGTTGTGAGTTCAATCCAAAATGGTCGCTACATTTCCTAAAAGTACTTATGGGCCAAAAATGGACATCGTGTGTAAAAGTTACGCACAATTCTTCGTACGCCGACTATGCAAGCGTTCAAAATATAAAAGTGCTCATTCTTTCGAAAAATGGCCGAAATCCCTCGAACGTCACTACGAAGTTGTGAGTTCAATCGAAAACGGTCGCTACATTTCCAAAAAGTACTTATGGGCGCAAAACGGACGCCGTGTGCAAAAGTTACGCTCAATTCTTCGCACGCCGACTATCCTAGCATTCCAAATATAAAAGTGATCATTTTTTCAAAAAATGGCTGAAATCCCTCGAACGTCACGACAGAGCTGTGAGTTCAATCCAAAACGGTCGCTACATTTCCAAAAAGTACTTATGGGCCAAAAACGGACACCGTGTGCAAAAGTTACGCTCAATTCTTCGTACGCCCACTATCCAAGCATTCCAAATATAAAAGTGATCATTCTTTCCAAAAATGGTCGAAATCCCTCGAACATCACGAAGAAGTTGTGAGTTCAATCCAAAACGGTCGCTACATTTCCAAAAAGTACTTATGGGCCAAAAACGGACACCGTGTGCAAAAGTTACGCTCAATTCTTCGCATGCCGACTATCCTAGCGTTCCAAATATAAAAGTGATCATTCTTTTAAAAAATGGCTAAAATCCCTCGAACGTCACGACGGAGCTGTGAGTTCAATCCAAAACGATCGCTACATTTCAAAAAAGTACTTATGGGCAAAAAACGGACACCGTGTGCAAAAGTTACGCTCAATTCTTCGTACGCCCACTATCCAAGCGTTCCAAATATAAACGTGATCATTCTTTACAAAAAAGGTCAAAATCCCTCGAACATCACGAAGAAGTTGTGAGTTCAATCCAAAACGGTCGCTACATTTCCAAAAAGTACTTATGTGCC
>NW_019243239.1:0-1607 GCF_002742605.1 Olea europaea var. sylvestris | reverse complement strand
CGTGGGTATCCAAGTCAGTTTATGTGCACCTCGACTAATCTCACAGGACCCTGAAGCTTACAGCCAGATACTCACCTCAATGGCCCTAAGTGGACCGATAGGGAGCAAACCCAAGGCCTGACTACTGAGCCACCCCCTCAGGGCTGCCGAATGCCCTTTAAAAACAACTTATTTTATTTTAGCACTGTATCCTGAAATTGTATGTGAGCACCTTATTGAACTAATTGAGACTTCTATATGAGGTGAGCATTTGTTAAGGAGAAAGCAGAAGGGTTCTTGTTTGAGGAAATGGATCATCTTAATACTAACTAATGGGGAAATTCCTTCTATATATGCTAGCAATTATCGTTTCTTATTTTCCTCTTAATAGAAAGAGATGTTCCTTCACCCTATCCACTTTTGTTTACCCGAATTAGTGTTTGATTGCTTCCCCTTGTTCTCTAATGGTGGTGTTTTGAGGAGAGCTTTTAGACTTGAAAATATATTCCCCAAACATTAAGGCCGTGGTTGGTTTGTCATTTTCAGCCCATTTTCCGTTTTCCGTTTTCAAAAACGTTGAAAACACGTTTGGTTCGTCGTTTTCGAAAACGCATTTTCGAAAATAAGTTAAAATTTATAACTGAAAACGCAAAATGACTTTTTATCATTTTTAGCATTTTCAGTTATAAATGTCGAAAATGCTCAAAACGGACCGTTTTCGGGGAAAACTAAAATCATTTTGAAAGTGAAAATTCAAACCAACCACTACCTAAGGTTTTCTGGAATTGGTTAGAGATTTGTAGCAAAACTACAAATTTCAAGGGGTCTACTACTTCAAAAAATTAATTAGGAATAACTTTTTATTAAGAATGACTCGGAGAAGAGGAACAAAGATGATTTTGCTAGGGTAGATCTGAACTTAAAAAGCTTGATGGAAGAGTCGAGAAATATTGACAGGGATGATGAAGGCACTGGACTTGTTGTGAGATTAAAAGTTAGAGAGGGGGAATTAGAAGCTTGATGGAAGAGTCGAGAAATATTCACTGGGAGAATGAAGATAGTGGATTTGATTATAGATTTATTGCTCATTGTTATGGCATAAATAAATTTAATGACAATTGTTGAATGTGATATGTTATACTTGCATGAAAAAATAAACGTTGGCATTACATGTCACTGTACTTTAATCCATATCTTTTAGAGTGACGCTATGTGTACAAAGGACGTTAACAAAGGAGGTTGACAAAATACGAGTTGGCAAGATCTATATTACTCATTTCAAAATCAGATTTTGAAATTAAAACAAATCAACGGCCTAGATCTTACCGACACCTATTTTGTCAACAAACTTTGTCTACTTACTTTGTACAAGTAGATTAATTGAGTTTGTTAATGAGAAGGTTCAGTGGATGCACATTGACATGGCAGGCCTGACATGGAATGATAAGAATAAAAGATAACCAATCACATCGACCACATTTTAATTTGGAAGAGCATTGTTTTTCTAGAATTAGAGGCAATTATGTGTGTGTGTGTGTGTGTGTGTGTGTGAACCTTGCATTTACTTTGCTTGATGCTTTTGATTGTGACCATTGTTTTGTGATTTCCGACTAAAATGACTTGGTTAA
>NW_019243238.1:91516-127332 GCF_002742605.1 Olea europaea var. sylvestris | reverse complement strand
AATTTAATTTTGATCGGGCTTAAAAACTAACAACATTTGGTGATATGATAAAGGCCTTGTTTGATTCTCATTTTTATCAAAATATATTTTTCTTTTTCTTCTTTTTAACTACACATTATTCATTAAAATAATATCACACGTAGATAAAATACTTTTCTTTATTTTTCATTCACACATTCTCCATCAATCTACTATTTTAAAATTCATTTTTCTAACAAAATGGGTGCCAAACACCCTCTTAATGATGTCATTACATTTAAAATTATTATTCTTTATCGAGTTATCATTAATGTAATTATAAAAATTTAAGTGACTATTATCATAAAAAAAAATTTCGTTGATCATCAACACAATTAGTCAAAACATCATTAGCGTAATTAACCATGATAAGAGTTAAATGAAAGTATGGAAGAATAAAGTGACATATATGAGAACATCTCCAAAAAAACTCTTTAAATACAAAATACTCTTTATTTTAGAGAGTCAATGCTTAAAAAGGAGCTCTAAGAGACTCTCGATTTTAACTTTTTAAAGAGAGTCAAATTCACTCTCCATTCTTAATGTACAATGATTGCATTTAATGCATTACAAATTTCAATACTCTACAATTTAAAATTTTCAAATTAGATTTGAATTGATTGGTCATTAATATATAGAAAATTATATTTAAATAAAATATGTGAAAATTTTATTAAATATTCATTGGAAAAAACAAAATAAAGAGCCAAAATAGAGAGTTTGTTGGAGTGTATACAAAAAATACTCTCTAAATTTAAAAATGCTCTCTATTATAAATAAGACTCTCTTTATAAATATATAGAGTTTTTTTGGAAATGCTCTAAGGGCATCTCCAATGGTTGCACCATTTTGCATTATTTTTTGGTGCAAAATTGCTCCAATGCAACACCAAACTTTGTATCATTTTGATGTAAAATGGTGCAAAGTGAATAGTGTTGCACTATATTTGGTGCAACACTATTCATTACACCATTTTTTGCACCTAATGGTGCAATGTCCATTTTACCCTTATTTTTCATTTTTCAAGATAATAGTTAAGGGTATTTGTGTCATTTTCGTTCTATAATGATGATCATGATCATGATGATAATAATAATAATAATAATAATTAATTCTATTATTAATTACATTATTAAAGTTTATTATTTTTAATAATATAATCAATAATAATTAACGTAATTGCCAATTTAATGTAAAGTTTATATTATTAAAGTTTATTATTTTTGTAAATTTAACGTAATTGTTTATCATAAATTAATAATATAATCGATTATTTTTGTCAATTTAACATAATATATAAAACACGTGAATAATTTAGTAATCAATATATTTGTTAATTTAACGAAATTATGATTTAGTAATTTATATAGTTATAAAATAAATAAATAAATAATTTTTTAAATAAATATATTATCAAAAATCGAAAGAATGAATAAAATAATAAATCACTATTCATTTGGTGTAAGTTTTAGTGTAATGGTTGGAGAAGAATTTTGGCTTGTTGTAGGATTTGGTACAAAATGGTGCAAAATTTGGTGCAGCGTTGAAGATGACCTAATAGATTTACAATTGGGTATAGCCATTAATCATTAGCCCCACCAATTTGTAGATTATGAGGAATTACTTATTGCTTGAGATCCCCATATGATTTAAAACCACCAACTCCATTCTATCTTTAATATAGTAATCCAATGCAATAAATTTAATGTGATTGATCGTTAATCTTCACAGCATTTCGATTCTAAATTTCTAACAGTAATTACAACTAAACATATGTTAAGAGTCAATCTGTACCTTTAAAGAAACTATCTCTTAATTAATAGCTGTAACACTATTGAGGGCACAAGAATATTTTAATATATACAATTAGTGACCTCAAGAGCTCAAGATGGTCCAACATTGCACTGACTTGACTTTGGAGGTTGTTGAAGGTGAATTTTTCAGGCTTAGTTCCATCAATCTCAACCTTATTAAATACACCAAAATATGGCTCCAACTTAACAGCGATTCTGACTTCAGTTACTCAACTCAATGTGTTCACAAAGAACACAATATGATGGCTGCAGTGAATAACCAAGAATAGAAGAAGACATGTTCAATTTCAAGGCTCAAGAGAGAAAAAAAGAAAAAAGTCGGTTGCCTCTTTCTTCCAATTGTACACCCACACGGCTTATTCAACAATGAGGCCAATATAGTTTTAGGGTGTAATAGTAGTGAACTAATATAGTGGGCTCATGGACCAACTAATGGTTAAAGGGGCCGGAACACAAAAGTGAGCCATCCAAGAAGTAAATGGGCTGTGAGCAACATTAACTATATTAAGTTGCTTCAAACGACATTCAAGTTGTTTTTTGGGTTGAGCCAATTAATCGAATGTGTTGATAAATATTTCAATCATCTGCCGAAGCCTATGAAATCAAATCAGACTATCTGACACTGTTTAACGTCATCACCCGAGATTATTGGACATAAAAAAACCCAATCAATTAACCCGTTTCTACCCGTTTTACATCACTATAAACCTTTGCTTATGAATTTCTAGTTTCTTATTTCATTTCTGTATTGTTACTCTCATTTCTTCAGTTGGAGAGCCACATGGGGCAGGCCCTAAAACGTTTTAAAATTCATAGATATTTTTTAAAATAAAATTAACATGTCTAAACATTTTTCAACCCATTACGAAATTCTATCTCCGCCACTATTCATATTTGTTAGTCCCGAGAATTAAGCTACTTGTATATTTCACTTGTACATCATTGTTGACATTTTATGATGTGTAAAAATCAAGATCATTGATTGCTTTAGCATTGTTAAAATTAATGGTAGAAATATCGACCATGATGTATGTGTTACAAAATTGCTCAAATGAATACTGCAATATCTTGTCTTGACATCACTTCCGGAGATGACCCACCTGAAATTTGGAATTTAGGCAAAGCAAAAGCAAAGCTGTCTTGACAGTATACAGACACATGCAAACTGCAATCCTATTTTTCCAAATCCAATAAAAGCTCTTTACCAGGTTTTCGGAACCTTGAGTAATCCAAAAGAATTAACCTGTTTGGCCAGGGTTGAATCCAGGCCAAAAACCAGGCTTCTAAACAACACGTTTGAAGCCAAAAACCCACCCTTAAATACACCTTTATTTCCTGCACCAACACCATCATTTATATCAAACATTTTTGTTTCTGTCATCTATAAGTTTATACGACACCAAAATACATGCGCTGTTGCTGTCAATGTTAATGCCAATCTCAATGACAAGTGCATAATTCAATGATGACGACTCTCAGTTCACTGGAGTTGATGCTGGTGAAAATCCAGCAACTAGAGAATCAGCCCAAGCATTACCAGTTCGTCCGGTGTCCAGGGCGCGGCTACCTCGGGCAAGAAAGCAATTGCCTTTTGACTTCAAGTTTGTTGAGTCAATTCATGAACCGGCTTTAGCAGACAGCAATGGTATTCGGGGTATGGTGGAACGATTTCTTGCTAAATTCTAACTGTTTTCTTGATTTCCCCTTTTATAATTCTTGAATCAACTGTCAAATCGGAGAGCTTTTATCTCCTGGTTTCCAAATAAGTTTTTAGACGAGCAAGTTTATCCTACAGAGTTCTTGATTTCCAGTCTTTGTGCACCGAAAATTGGGAGAGGAACAGGTGAATTTATGTTACAAGGATTCCTTGTTTCTCTCTGACGCTAAACGTTTGATGATTACAGATTAGAGTACTGGAGAATACAAAAGAAACAGCCCAAAAAGGGATATTGAAAATTCAAAAGTGCTAAAGAGGCCATCAAGTAAGATGCTACTACAGCAAGCTTAGAAGAGGGGCAATTGCACTGCAATCATGTAATCCCATGTTATCCCTACTGTATTAATGATTATGTAAAGGAAGAACCCTCTGTAGTTCATAAGTTTTCCCCATCCCCTCCTTTATGTGCAAGTCCAAATGATTTATGAAGAAATATATAAATATATGAAAACTGTGTACAAAGTAGTGATTTGTATTAGTTTTGGATCAGAAATGATTCAATACAATCCATTGAGGTTAATTATGTTAGATTACGTGGAGCCTATAATTTTCCTTCTATTTTAGAGGTATTTTTTCAGGCGTGTTTACGGTTCATTGTAGTGAAAACATGTGGTGGCATATGAGGATGAATCATTATAAATCAGTTTTCTTTGCTTATTTTGATTTTGATTATGTTTATTATTGCTTTAATAAGAATAAGAACAAATTAGAGCATAATCCACTAAAAATATAATGTGGACTTTAGTTCATTGGCTTGGAGATAGTCATAATTATTTTTGGTAACTGTTAATACCTGGGTCCATCTTAAAATGTCAACCTTGTTAAGAGAAATAGTCCAATCCTTTATAAGTTGGTATATATTTTCATCCAATCTTGAAATTCATATGCTTATTCGGATCGAATTTCTTGTAGGAGTTTAATGGGCTCTGATTCCATGTTAAGACTTGGGTTCCATATTAAAAAGCTAACATTGTTAAAAGAAGTAATCCAATCCTTTATACGTTGGTTTATGTTTTTATCTTTAATCGATGTGAGATTTTTTCCCTTAATAGTAATTCCATCTTATTTTTAAGTCTTGGCTGTTCTCCGTAGTGAAAATTCAAGAAAAGAGCATCGGTACAGAATTAAGGGGCTGACAGTAGTGATGACAATTTATCCCGTCCCGAATGCGGCAAAAAAACCCGTCCCGAACCGGCCCTGTGAAACCTTTTTTTTTTTTTTTTATTAAAATGTTAGGGTTCAACTTGCTTCAAATAGAAGGATATGACATATTTTCTAGTATCCTCAATTGTATAAGTCTTATCAAACTTGACTAATTTATATATACCATTATGCTATTTTATCAAATTGATATTATATTGATAAAAACAAATATAAAAAGATATAACATGTTTAACTGAACAAATTTGAAAATCTATATATTGTAATAAATTAAAGTGTGTGGGGTTACAACTTTTGTGACAATATCAAAGGAAAAAACACAAAAAACCTTGTTCATACTAATAATCAATGTTGTGTACCAATAGCGACCATTATATTTAAGATTTGTAGCGTTTATTTTGGATATTAACTTTATCAGCTTGAATGTTATCTGTATTTTATTGAATTTGAAATAAAATAAAAAAGAAAAAGGGGGCAAGCCCACTGTCCCGCCCTGTTACCATCACTAACTGACAGCAATTATCATAATCTAGAGATACATCACTTTGCATACAGGGCAATAAAATAGAGGCGTGCAGCACTTTTGTCCTTGCATTCTGGTAACATAGAATGTTGAATGCAAAAGTATCATCCTATTTTCGGACACGACATCTCTGTTATGTACATGGGCGGAGCCATGTGAGGACGAGTGCAGGCATATATTTTTAGGCCCAAAACAATTTTTTACTTTTTTTTTAAGCAATGTCCCATGATTTTGCTTGATTTTAGGTATAGGTTGATTTGGACTTCACTTGTCAAAATATGAAAACTTGCAAGGAACACGTTTAATTATAAACTATGTCTTTTTATTATTATTTTTTTTATCATTAAATTTATGATCAAAATTCAATGTTCGACATGTGTTAAATTATGCTTGCACTGAACAAATTTCCTGGCTCCGCCCCTTATATATATGTACCACATAGGACACGTACAAAAAATAAAAATTGGGAATGAGAGAGATGTCAGATACTTGCCTAAAGACACAGACAAGAAGTTATATGTATATATGATGGAATTTCTAGTATCTTCAAATATGCTTTGTAAATCTTTGAACAAGGTCAAGGTGTTGTAGGCTAAAATTACATAATTGACGAAGAAAAACCTACCATTTGCCTTTCTAGTTTTTGAACAAAAGCACAATGAGTTTTGTTGTTAGGATTGCGTTCTGGTTCAGCATCTTGCTTTTGTTGATCTTCAAAAGCAAGCTTTAAGGATGGAGGCAAAATTGCGGAAGAAGAACGAGGAAAACTCTGCTTTGAAGATGCAACTTCAGAAAATGGAGAATAAATGGCGAGATATTAAAATCTTGTTCGCTGTTTTGTCAAGTACTCGGTACCAAACATATTCATGTAGTTCATTTAAGGATGGTGAAAAAAATTGAATTTAGGTGTTTTCAGTATTTTAGTTCCAGTAATTTGATTGGTTTGATGAAGACATGTCTAGCCGCAGCAAAGAAAAATCCCACAGACGAAAGTATTATTGGGATATTTGGACAATGTTATGCTACTTCAGGACATCAAAATCAGAATGCTGATAATACAACCACAAGAACTGGTTTTTTTCATGGAAATAGTATGGTGGGCTCATTGGATTTGCCCAGTAGCAATGGATCAGGGCCGCATATCACAACTAATTCGACCAATCACATAATCAAACAATTTGAAGGCATGTACGATGAGGATGGTGATCAGGCTCAAGTTGCATCAGATCAGGTAAAGTTGCATCCTGGTGTTGAGCTTCAGAAACTTAAGCTTAGGTTCACAACATGGAAAAAGTACTTCAAAACTCGGTTATGGGAAGCAGAAGCAACATTCAAGAAGCTTAGCCATCTTGAAACAGAAAAAGGCCAAAAGAGATGGTGGGAAAGAAGACAAATGAGAAGGGGGATTAGGAACTGAGACTTTGATGTTAGTTATTTACTTTTTGCAATGCAGATTTTATTGTGATACAAATTATTTGCACTTAAGTAATGGTTTGTCCGGAAGGTGAATTGTACAATCGGACTATTGTTAGATCATGGGGTCAAGAATTGAAAATATGATAGCAATACGTGGATTTGGAATTCCATCCTTCACTCTCATACATATTTTCAAAAGAGTCTTACATAATCGTTAGGATAATGTGGAAATAAACAAATAAATCATTATTGTTACATTCACATTCGAGTTTGATCAGGACACAGTGAAATTCAATTTAAAGTTTATTTCTTATGGGACGATACCCATTTTCACTAAAATATTACTTATCAACAACCTCGTATGCTTATTTCATTGAATATCAAAATTTTTACATTTATTGGTGTTATAATAATATTACTTTAATTTTCTAAACCCAATATAATATAAATGTCAGGAGTATAAAAAATAAATAAAGCGAAGACATGTTACTATACTAAATCAAGGAACATAAAATGTTTAATGATTTTTTATTTGGCTTTATTGAATTATTCTAAAAGATATATTTTTCTATTTATTTTGATATATTTAATTATTTGTGTGGATGACAATGGGGAGGGTCACCTAGACCATGATTCCAAACCATTGTCACGTCATCAGAGCCACCCATTGTCGTCTCTAATTACTTGTTAAAAAAATATGCTGGAATACTTTATGAAATTATTGTTACACGTGTTTTTTATATTTCTCTATGAAATAATATTTAAATTAATCAATTTAAATGGATATTCATTGCACGCCCACGCCCTTCCAGATGGATTCAATTTGTTTCCCTCCATAATATGAGGACCCATTAAAGAGTCTTTCTATCTTCATTCAAATTTATTTAAAAAAATAAAATTGAGCTCCTTTCACATAACTTTCGTTTTTCTTTTATTTATTTGTTTTATCACATCAATAGTCTTTGAACTGTAAGTCTGTAACAATTAGGCCATGTTTGATTGACCATTATTTTCCATAAAAAATGGAATTCAAATTCAAATTTTCATTTTTTGACTGTTTGATAGTATATTTTTTTTATGGAATTAGTTTTCTTAAAAAGTGGACATTTTCTTGGTTTTCTAGGCTGATCTGTCAATTTTTTATTTTTGGCAATGGAAATAAATTCTATCCCTAATTATAAAAAAAAATATTTTCCTTTAATTAACAATTTCCATATAAAATAAAGTCAAACGAACACCGAAAGATAGATAGTTTTCCTGACTTTTTTTTTGGACAATAGAAACATTATATCCCCAATACAATAAATTATATCCCTTTAATTAACAATTTTCATATAAAACAAAGTCAAACGAATATCAAAAATACTTTTATTTCAACATTTTTCATATAAAAAAATTATACCAATCAAATACAATAATTGACAATTTTCAGTAAAACAATTTTTAGACAATTCAATTCCCTGAAATTTGTTTTTTCATCCAAATTCTATCTTTACAATCAAACAGACCCTTAGTTCTTTCTTATACTCAACTTATTCCAAATACATACTCGGCCAAATTAATTCCCAATCTGAATTTATTATCAGATTTAAAACCTTCTTAGTAATTCCATACTTTTCCTTAAAATTTTTGGTTCTTGTGTTATTAATGGAATTAAATATAAAATTTAAAGAGTATTTATTAAATTAAAATTAACTTAATCATTAAGATTTCAAGCAAATTTGAATAATTACAAGCAATTAACTTCTATTAGGAAAAACATACAAATTTATAATTTTTATTTTTCTTGCTTAAGTTTATAGCATTATGTCTTGGTCCATATAAATACCCGAGTTCAAGTAAGACTTGCTCAAAAAGACTAGTTAAACATGCATGACTAACCAACGAACATTTCGTTTCATCTCACCAATGGTCAAACTTCTTCTATAGCGATTATAAATTTGATAGACGGTGTTGATGTGTTATTTGTTCTCAAACTTAACATTGACAAGGATTCTAATTCAAAGTATCGAAAATGTAAAATTTTGAAAAATATATAAATACGTTAATATTCAATTTTAATCATCACGCGAAAGAGTGACAATGGATCAAGTGAGTTGGCTCAATTTTTAGACACTCAAGCTCAATTCATATCCACAAACTAGGCTCTATATTTAGACACTCGAGCTCAATTTATATCCACAAATTTAAGTCACTGTTTGGTTTTGTTGAAAATCAAAAAAAAAATTTTGGTTGTAAATTTAGATAAAAATTGATGAAATGTATTTTTAAAAAGTGGATAACAATCTCATAAAATAGGTCGAAATTAATTGTTGAGTTTACATAAAATTTGAATTTCGCTAGTTGTACAATCGGGGTGGACAACCTCTTCACAGGAGAGGATTTACAATTTTTTTATTCATTGTGGATCCCCTTTTATATGTGTGATTGTCAACTTCAATTGTATATGTAGTATGACCGTTAAAATTTTTATCAACTTTTTTAGTTAAATAAAACATAGGATCATGAAAAAAGTCCAAAAAATGAGTCCGCCCATGAATCCAAAACCAGCCAGCTGTGAAAAATGTGTGTGATTCGATCAATGGCTCATCACAAAACGAGTTCGACCGAGGCAAGCCCACTAGCAGTTCCACCTGTAATCACGCCTGTGGGCCAAACGATGGTGGGTCCACGCCGACCTGTGAACTCCATTCCCATTGGCTGGCATTCCACAGAATGACCAAGTAAAACATGTATAAACTGTAAACAGCCATCAACACGGTTCAGCCGCCGATTTAGAATCCATAGCTTTCTCCATTTCTCCACACCGAATCTGGACCATTAGATCCATAAAACTTACACATGTCAGCATCCCTATTCAATTGTCATTTCTAAAACTACGCGTCAAGTGTAAATAGCACATCACCAAAGACGTGTTTTAGATAAAGAAGACCGACCACTGTCAGCCACGTCATCAGAACCACCCAACTTGCTTCCCTAACCATTCATAACGGCTAGTTTTTGGGTATTCTATATTTTCCATTTTTAAATAGGAAAATTCAAGTCATTTCTAGAAAATCTCAAATATTTTTTGAAGCAGACTTTTTTAGCCTTTGATGATACTCGCTTGTTAAAAAACCCAAAAAGGAAAAATAATTTTGAAAAAACCATTTTTAAATGAGAAAACTTGACTGTATATAAAAGAGAGTGATATATAGTAAAGCGTAAAGATAGAAGATATTTGGAAGTCGGTTCTTGTTTCCTTTTACGCTACAACCGTTACATCAATCTCCATTTACTCTCTGCCTCAAATTAGGGCTTCTCACTATTTTGAAACGTTGTACACTAATATATATCATTGTATACTTCTGCTAGGAAAGGATTTATAGGAAGTGAAATAGATTTTTTGACTGTTTTTGAATAGTTGGAATCTATTATTTGAACATTTCAATTTGGGTTTTGGTTTTTTTTGGATAATCTGATTGTGCTTGTAAAGAGAGAAAGAATAGCAACAAAAAATGGTGTTGGGGAAGAAATGTGAGTCAATTGTGAATAGAGCAAATGAAGGGTATGGGGTGGGACTGGTGAGGAGTACATCGTTTGGGAGGAAAAGGGTTGCTTTGTCTAATATTAATTTGGAGTTTGATGGTCATAATGTTTATAATCTCACCACACTGACAAAGAGACAGTGCTATGAAAATTCAATTCTCTGTTCAGACAAGTATGTTCTTGAAGCCCTGCCTCAGGACGTTCTGGTTAGCACCCTTTTTCTGAGTCAACTCTTTCAGTATTGTAGAGAAAATTATGCTTAAATGGGTAATTTTAAGTATATATAACTGTTTATGGTTGATTAGTAAAAGTGTTATGGTTACAAAATTAGAATGTCTCGTTAAATTGTGTTCCTAAAATGGTGAGAATTTTTTTATGCAGATTAGGATATTGTGTGGTGTCGAGCATGATGATTTGAAGAGGTTGGTTTTAGTATCAAAATCAATAAGAGATGCAGTAAGATTTTATGGCCCTAAAGATTTTTATTTTAATTAATTTTTTTTCTCCTGGGGATTTACTTGAGTTTGAATATTAATTTGGGATTTTTGTTTGAATAAACAAACTCTGAACCTTGCGTATAGTACTCCAAGGAAGACCGTTGGGTTCCAGAACGTGGAGGACATGCGTGAGTTCAATGACATTAAGGATCCTAATGCTCCAAAGCAGTCTAGGGTTCCAAGGTGTCGATTGAGTTCAAAGAAACTAGCTGCCATCTCAGTGGCCTTGTTCGCTTCTGGTAGCGAAGACAATTAGCCACGAAAAGAATTAATGGCAATGGAAACAGAGAGATGAAATTGAGGGTTATGTATAGTATAGGCATGCAATGTTATAGTTGTTGCAGAAATAGTACATCACCCCTCTGTTTTGATAAAGATCTTCTGATTTATTTGAATGAATCTAATAACATATTCCTCTATAGCTTGGAAGTTCAAATGTCTTAATTTTGATATTGGACTATTCTTCGTGTTGATGCTGCACTAAATTATCACTATCAGAATGTTTTCTTTGATTTGGGATGTAAAAAGACTAAAAGAAAGTGAATTAGACGCCATTAAACATTATATTAACAAAGAAAAGAAGGTGGACTTTGCATTTTACTGTCCGCTAGAGTCTCGGATTACATACCCAAAATGCACTCAGAGTAGAATCTTACTGCGTTCTCTAGTGTTGCCAATGCAGCCATAATTCAAGCAGCAAGAATGTTGGCAGTGAGAGTCCCAAAAGGAATCCATTTTAATGATCCACCACGTCCATTAAAACGAGCTAAGAATCACCTGATCCAGATGCCAAGAAGTCCGACTATACAATCCAAGGATAGCTGAGCTTCCGTACTGTAATTGTCGAACTCGTGCTTTGCTAAAATCCCAAGCACGCTCAATAATACGCCAAAAAAATACCTATAAAAATTCCAAGAAAAGTGAACGCCCAACGTCCTTCACGACTTAGGTCTAGCATTTTCTGATTCCAGCCACTAAATGTTGTAAGATTTCCCAAGAAATCAGTCGACAATCCGATACCAACTCGTCTGAAACTTTGATCATATCATCTTTGAAAACAACACCAAACCAATCCATTGAGAATGAACTAACTTGAAACAACGCACATAATTTGCAAGATTATCTAAGAGAACCCAAAAATGTATAGAGAACCCAGCCACGTTAGAGAACCCAAAAAAGCTATCTACTTTTTACATATCAATTCAAGCATCTTCTTTATCCCTTGCCTTTCCTCTTCATCCACACCTCCACATTTATACATATATATGATTGAACATTCGACAGAAAAGGACGGAAAGGACATGTATGTACACAAAATTAAACAAAGGAGGAGCAAAACTACTTGCTTAGTGAATGGCGAAACTTGGTTTTGTTACAAGTTTTTTGTCTGCCACAACTAACAACTGCCATTTCCATTCCCTCCATCTTTAAAGCAAGAAAGCACGACATGACGTGTTCGATGTTAATATTTCCCCATAAAGGATTGAGGAAAAAAATCACTCAAACTTGTATTATTGACTTCTTTAACATGATATGTGTATGACGAAAAAAAGTTAAAAACGTGTTGAGTCCCTTGAGTTCTTACATCATTCGTATCTTAAGTTAATTTGTTCATCTAATCAGACCGTGTTGAATATGACCCATGAGAACAAATATGTAAATTTAAAGAAAGTGTAGGGTGGGTTTTCTTTGCACATAGTTTTTCTTCACAAGGGTGAGATTGAAATAAAAATATTCAAGAATTGCATGATTGACATCTTTATTGGTATGGTGGGACTTATGAATTAGGAATTTAGAAAGTGTAAGGTGGAAATTGAATCACCATTGTGAATTTAGGTCACTTGTTTTGTGAGTGTTTGAAAATTTTATGTTATGGCATTTAACATGTTGTGGATGATTGGAGTAGTTGCGCGTATTGACTTAGTTAAAAGACTTTGCTAAATGATGTTTTGAAGAGAAGTGTGTGGTTGCACATTTACATTCGACTTTAATATTTTTCAATTGCAATAAATTTGATGGTTTCTTTTATTGTTTGAGTTGATACTATGTTTAATTAATTTCATGTGAACTGTAGGATTTTTACGTTGTAATTTGTGTCACAATCTAATAAATACATACAATATCCAAAGCAAGAACTAAAAAATCAATAAGTGATATCAGCGTCAATTCGAAGATTTGAGGTTTTTCTATTTTGTAAGCAAAATATGAAATTGAAAAACTTATTGAGAACTTTTGAAGAAGGATGATTCAAATTCATTGTAAGAGATTTGATATTGGACGACTTATTATTATTTTTTTTATGTTCCGTACTTTAAAATTGTGCTAATTTGTGAGATAATTTCAAACTATTTAAACACAAACTCGAGCATTATTATAGTATCGCAAATTTCTTCTTATGTTATTTGTTCTATATACGTTCATTACTTGAAATGTAAATCTTGGATCTTTTTCCCAACAAGATATATTCACCTAAGGATGGAAAACAAATTTTCGTAATAACAATTCGAAAGAATTTTAGAGGTACCATTGCCAGTGAGATATTGATCTTTGTACAGTGTTTCATTCAAATTGGATGCATCCTTCTTCCCTCCACAAACATAACATTATATGATTCGCTGAACCTTCCATCCCAGCCACGTTAGAGAACCCAAAAAAGCTATCTACTTTTTACATATCAATTCAAGCATCTTCTTTATCCCTTGCCTTTCCTCTTCATCAACACCTCTACATTTATACATATATATGATTGAACATTCGAAAGAAAAGGACGGAAAGGACATGTATGTACACAAAATTAAAAGACGGAGGAGCAAAACTACGTGCTTAGTGAATGGCGAAACTTGGTTTTGTTACAAGTTTTTTTATTTTTCGTTTGAGGAAGTGTGAATTTTGTACATGTGGGTACCTAAATTAGTTAATTAATGGCACATGTTGTACGTTATTATGTGAGTTAGTGTATATCTTGTTGATAGTTTTGTTGGCAAATGATAGACAATCTCTTTAATTGAAGAATAATGATGCTTGAACATGTTCAGAGATAGGCCAAAATTGGACAGACGGACTTAATTGAGAGATAGGCCAAAAATGGACAGACGGACTTAATTGGCAGCACTTGTTTGGATGTTTGTCTTTTTTATTTTTCAAACTGTCCAATCATATGTCGACGTGTGTCCTCCCATTTTTTAACCTGTCCTTGAGCCTGTTTGTATAGCATAATTTTTGTTTAATTAAAAGACAATTGAATTTCAATTATCAAATTAAATTGGAATGTATGACTAAAAGGTGGAAACTTGAAAATTTTCCCACACTTCCTTTTATGAATGGTTATCAATTCTAGCTATTAGATTATAAAGTTTACGTTTCATAAAGACAATAAGCTTCCTTGACTATCCTTATTACTTTAAATCATAATAATAGCCCTGTTTGGACTTCATTTTAATTTTAATTTTAATGTATTTTCTATTTCTTCTTTTTAATTACACATTCTTTAATAAAATAATATTATACATAAATATAAATTTTTTTCTTCTTTTCAACCACATATTCTTCAAAAAGTCGCTAGTTCAAAATATATTTTCCCTGAAACCTCATTAAAATGGATGCGAAACAATGGCTTATATTATATATGAATTTATAAATTTTACAGTAGGGAGACTTGCTTTTCTTGATGCCTTCATCATCCCCACGCCCACGCCAACGAAACCCAGCCTAAAACTTATTAAAGTAGTCTCTTCTTGAAAAAATTATGTATCTCATACATGCAAGGTGGCGTTGTGTTAGTGCAGGGATAATGAAATTATGTAATTTCAATTTAATCCCAACTCGGCTTCGATGAATTTCCTGCTCATATATATCTCCCACAATTGAGTGCCTTTTCACCTTCAGAAATTCATCAATGAAGGAGAAGCAAAAACAAAGAGAATCCAATTTCTTTACCTTTCTTCAAGAAACACTCTCCTTTCTTAGCTCAAACACTATATTCTCCACCATCTTCACTTTCTACACTCTGATTCTACTGTACTTCCCAGCTTTTTTTCATAGACTCATTTTCTCCCCTGTCCTGATTTCCACCTCAATTATCTTACTCTATCTTCTCCGTCTCGGTGCAAGTCAAAAAACCAAGAAGGAAACTGGATCCCATTCCCCGAAATTCGATTCCACCCAGAATTATTGCCGCAGAATGAAGAATTTTCTCTTCATGATCTCAACTTGGTTTCGTGTGAATCCCACAGCGATCCGAAGCAGAATTTGAATCCGGGTCCCAATTTTTTGGCCGAGTGTTTCGTGGAATGGGATGTGAGGGCACCATTGGAGGTTATACATGAAGAATACGAAGGTGAAGAAGCAGGAAATGAGGGGTTTTGGGAGGAAAAGAGAGAGGCACAGATGGCTGTAATTGAAAAATACGCATCTTTGTCACTGTATTACCCGGAATCCAACACAGACACTTCGTCAGAGGGAGATTTCCTGACGATCGAAGACTGGGAGTCATCTGAGAACTTATGCTTCCAGTGGGAAGAGGATGATTAAGAAGGGTTGATAGAGATTGAACTGAACAGGAAGAGTAATAATAGTGAAGTCAATGAAGAGAATTTGAGTGAGATTGATCTTTTCCCGTCGAGATGATGTGTACTTTTCCGGCGTTTATTCCGATGAAGCTTCGATACAATTAACCTTTATAATTAACTAAAAGTGGAAAGGTTATGGGTTTTAGTAGATAGAGGGTTTACCATTGTATTAAATCAAATATCAATGACAAAGTCCAATTACTCTCTTAATCCAAATATTACTAATGATGAAGTCTTGTAATGACTGATTCGTCCTCGATTTTCGAAAATCCCCCCCCCCTTCCTTCATTATCACTCTAATATGCAACAGGACAAAACTCGACAGAATTAATTATATTCAATATTGCAAATCAAATATGCTCAAATTTATCTAGTTATGCGAAATCAAAGAATAATGTGATACATGAACAACTTTTTGTGAAAGAAAGCATTTTGTACATCACTTGTGGACTCAAGAGATAATTGGTCCTGCAAAAATGTGATACTTATTACATTGCACCTAAAAGGTTATGAAAGTTTGAATGAAAGGGATCTGACATGCAAAAGTTACTTTAGATTTCTTCATTATTCAGCAAGTTGAATAATTGATGACATAATTATCATGCAATTCGATCCAATGATGAAAAATAAATATATAATTCCGATAGTAGATTATACAAGGTGTTAGAAAAGCAAATTTAAAATAAATCTCACTCCTCTATTAACGTTAAACACAAGTTTGATTGTTCACAACTATGTACTCGCTTGAGAGAAATTATATTAAATAGGTGTTTGGTACCCATTTTTAAGAGAATGAATTTTAGAATACTAAATTAATGGAGAATGTGTGGATGAAAAATAAGATTTTTTTTTTTATTTACGTGTAATATTATTTTAATGAAGTGGTTAAAAAGAAAAGAGAAAAATGTATTTTGCTAGAAATGAAAATCAAACGGGGTGTCCAATAATAATGAAGAGAATTAATGGATTGCAGTGTAAGTTTGGAAGAATTATAATCTCCTTTAAAAAACTAAGAGCACAAAAGTCTTGGTATTGAAATTAAAATTAAAAATTATATATTTGAGAATTTTATTGAACAAGAGTAGACATATATAAACATAAGCCCATGAATATCAGATGCGACCCATGGACTAATCGGCCTAAATTTACAAAACTTTTAGGGCATTTACATGATCATATATCAAACAAGAATTAATCTACTCATCCAACGAGGGGGCTTATCCCCCCCCCCCCCCAAATTGGAGGGGCTGTCAAGCAGGCTGATCAAACAATCATTCTTGGGACACAAGGACAAACCCCTTCAAAATACACACAAAGGGGATGGGTAGGGTGGATTTTTTCACATGAAATCCACCCCAAGTTAGTTTTCTGTAATTCTTCGCAATATCAAAAGGAACCATGCTACACTAACAGGGAGGTTGACCTGACAGAGACCCCATAAAAAAGAGGGAAGGAATTTTTTTTTTTTCAAGCAGGATCCACGGCATGTGAGAGACTGTTAGTCCTTCTGTCAACATTTTCAATCAATTTAGCATTTTTGTTTTTTTTGTCAAAAGTCATTCAACTCCTGGGGATGTTAAATAACAAACGATACATATATATATTTATTATGCTAGAGATTAAATTACAAACTATACATTTGAGACTAATTTTTTTAGAGGATCAAGAAAGAAATACTAAAGGGTCTTGATTTTTTCAAATATATACTCTTGGTTGGGACCATATCCAGTTCTCCGCAGAGCTTCTCCCCCAAAACTTTAAGCACAGAAATTTCTCAAGATTTATTTACCAACTTAAGGAGTTCTAAAATCTAAAAGAAATGGGAAAGAGGAAGGGGGAGAGAGATTTCTCTTTTCCTATCAGTTTGATTGAGTGGTATTATGAGAGGTCAGTTACAAGCATGTTTCAGGAAAATAACATAATTTTGTATATTTCAACAAATGAAGATATTCAATTTAAGATACAAGTATATACAGAAAATAAGTCTACGAAGAAGGAAGTGAAGTAGAGTAGTCGACACATATAGGCTTATCTTCTATCGAATAAGTGGACTATCCCCTTGATTTGAGCATTGAAACAATCGCTAAACCAGATCCAACTCATTTCGTAGTCGTAGCTTATTGGTTAGAGATTCTCCACGGAGTAGTTCATATTTACGACTCGAATTATTTGTTTCTTAGCTTACAAGAAATCGTTATATTGAGAAAGAATTAGGAAAGCAATATTCTCTATTGAATTCTTAGTTAGCTGACCAGAAATTGACTTTCACACTGGTTGGATTAAACCAATTCTTCTTGTGTCTGTCTGATTCGGTCCAGTCTTCCCACTTCAATATGATATAGTCTCAATTGAACACTATACTGACTTATTATATACAAGTTTTGAATTTACCATGATCATTAGACGAAAGTAGCCCACCTTCCTAGAAATAAACAAAGATCTATACCACTATACACAAGGATCCTCCACCCACTATTATCATATTATATAGATGAGATGTCGAAAGATATAGATAGAATCGAGACAAATCTTTTTTCTTATATTTATCTTCTCAAAGAGTTCACTATTACGGCCTTGGCTCAATGGTTCCGTAGCAGTTTTTAGAACATTTTTCTAGAAATAGCATGAATCGCTACGATGACCACAGATTTCAATATCGTGCTTTTTGCAATACTTATTTTAGACTTAATCTCTCTTCCAACGTTACTGCTCAAAAAAGTTGCAAAACTTTCTTGTAGTCTTCGTTATTTATCTATCTATTCTATTTTTCATCCCTTTCTTTTCCTACTTCTCATACTTTATTTACCTTTTGGCTTAGATAATTATCATCTTTATCTTGTTTTATGGTGGGAGCACTGCACCTTCCGGCTCCTTCCAACCTCATGGATGGACTTGGAGGAGCTGGTCTCCTTAGAGCCTTTCTCCGAAACAGAAATGGAAGGCCCGTCAGTAAATTCTTCGATCCATGAGATAGTACGTGATGAACCCCAGGTGTAGTGGTAAAAAAACTCTAGATTGGAATCATCAATGTGCAATCGAATTTTCCAACAAGAGAATGATAATACCATTTTTCTTCTCGATTGTCTTCCAAATACGCAACACGGAAACCAAAATAAATTTGGCCACGAGTTCAAATTATACTAACAGAGATGAAGAAATGCAAGCCATAACTTAAAGAAACCCGAAATATATATATTTTTTCCATGCTCAAAGAAGCAAAATCATAATATCTACATAAATGTGGCAACAGGCCAAAATCATCGCCTAAAAAATTACAGTTTTTAACTCAGTTGTCCTGTTGACAATCGAATATCTCCTACCAACACTTGTAACAAAGTGGTCGTTGATACAAAAAATCAACACACTCATCTAAAGCCCAGAACAGAAATTTCCAGCAGAAGGAGAACAACAAACCTACAGTCATACAGAGTCTACCCCCTTCAACTTGTTGACGTGCTAGATATCTTTCTCTTCTTTCTTTCTAAAAAAACAGAATTTGGAAAAGAAAGACAGGAATAAATACTAAACAGAGAAGAGAATGAAAATCTTACAAGAAAAAAGTTGCTAAAGTATCAAAAGATATCATACCCATTCATCAATGACAAGTCCTTCACCAATAAATGTTGGACCTGCATCTTCTAGAGGCTTCTTGCTAGCCTCCAATTCAGCCTCAGCATCAGCCTCAGCCAACTTCCACTTCAGTTTTTCTTGAGCCTTCAAAGATTCAGCAGGCAGATAATCTCATAAATCAACATTTTCAATGTAAAAATGCATGCAAAAGATGAAGCTTCGAAGCAGTTCAGCAAATGCAGTATATGTTGTAGGAACCACTGTCTAGAATCGTTACTTACTGGGCTAGGACGTTCCACATCTTGAAATACTACCCGAAGTATCTATTCCACAGCCAGTTCATCCTTCTGCTCATCAAACTGTTCCAAGACAACATGAAATGATTAGAAACAATCAGGAGAAAGTTCAAAGACACTTTCTTAGACAAATCACATTTCCCAGAGCCTTGATAATGCGATCCGTGCAACAAGTAAATTATTTTCAATAATACATGCAGTCACTATATTAACAAGACCAATAAACATAATTATTGCAATTGAAGCACAAACTAAAAGAGTGTGACTATGAGCATATAGCCACCAACACAAAATTATTTTCAAGATGGGTGCACAGAAATAAAGCTATCAGGAAAAGAAAGTGACAAACCAGTTTTGCTATGTAGTCCATCGGTCCATTCACCTTTAGGCTCATGATTTTAAACTTCACCTTGCCCTTTTGAAAGCTATACGAGACTTGCTTGTATTTTAAATCTTAATAGCACTTCGGACCTCTTACCAGATTCATCTGGAAGCAATAAAACAAAACCAGAAATTTATTGCGCATAAACTGAGGGATTTTGCAAGGAAATATTTAGCAAATGAGGATGTTAACAGTGACAGGTTGTAATTACTCAAAAAAACAAAGAAATCAATGTAGGGAGGGGAGGGCGAATAATTGAGAACAGATTGCCTGAAAAATTAACTGGAACAAAACAATAGACCCTATTGAGATAAATGATGTCTAAAGCCTGATAGCAAATATCAAAAGAATAATGTCAAATGCTTTTAATTTCCTTGACAAATCATCGTTCTCAGTGGTGCATCTGTAACCTTTGGTCGGTGGATCAGCCATTTGTTACCATTAAAACTTCACTTTAGGGCCAATTTTCATAGCAATGGTTCGTAAAAAGGCTCTTTACATTGTTTATATGGCATTCACACTGATTAAAATAGTTTATGCCGAGTTCTTTATAGCATTTTAGATCTACTCAATATCATCCCCAGTAAAAATTCTCTCTTTGTAGCACTTGTCACTAAAAAAATCTTCAAAACATTTAGTCATTAACCAATGGCAATAACAAATATATTTATACTTATCCGTGTGTAGCTCATACGGAAAGCATACAAATTGAACCAGTCCTTATCAACAGCATACACAGATCGAGATTAATTCAAGTAAATAAACCGTTTTGTCAAACAAAATTGATTTTAATAGGGCATCTCCAATGCTACGCCAAAATACCAAATTTTGTTGGTGCAAAAGCTTTACACTGAAGTTTGCACCATCTTAGACCAAATGTGCAAAGACAAATTTGCCCTTTTCCCATTTGCCAAATAATTGATGAAAGGTATTTGTGTCATTATATATTTTTCAAACACAATAATAATAAATTATTACTATTATTATTATTATTTGATTTAATATTTTTATTTTTATAGTATTTTTACTAATTGTTTATTTAGTAATTTATGCATTTGTAAAGTAAATAAATAAATTTTTAAAAATAAAAAATGAAAAGAAAATGATTTAAAACTATTCATTTGGTATAAGTTTTAACGTAGCGATTGGAAATAAATTTTAATTTGATACAAGATTTAGTGCAAAATAGTGCAGTTTTGGGGACAGCACTGAGACGGCCTAAGTATAATGTATACCGAATACCTACATGTACGGTAAAAACAACTGAAGATAAATTTCCGTAAAGTAACAGACGAAGAAGAAAGAGGTGTTACAAGGAAAGAAGAGCTTGCTAGAAGGATCGAGCTTAAGACGACGTCGCGTGGGGAGCAGAGATCTGGTAACAGAAGAAATCAAGCTAGAAACATAAGCCTTTAGGCCTTCCACCTGTGATGATTATCGTAACTCTGTTGCTGTTGATTATGATGAGTAAAACCAGAAGAAGACAAGAAGAATTCCATGTGAATTTCCGTCAACTGAAAGTGAAAATGGCATCGTGCCGAGAGAGTGTTTGATTTTGCAGTTGTGTTATGTTTGAGTTCTTAGTCGGGAAGGATTAATCTATTTGTATCCGAGCGTTTACATGCCCGGTTACCCACCCCTCACATTGGGGGTAGGCCCGCGCACAATAATTACGTGGGACTCGCCCACCATGTGAGGGGCGTGTAAACGGCCAAGTACATGAAGTAAATCCCGGATTGGTAATGGGGTGGATCGACGGAGGAGAGGCGCCTGTGGCGATTTTTTATTAATTTAGTTCACGGATTGGAATTGTAAAATATGGGTCAAACCGTGATTAACGGGCGTTCCTCCTTTTTAATATTATTAAGCCTATGTTCTTTTAACAAATTAAATTAAATTGTTTGCTATAATAATATTTTTTTATCGCACATTCACATAATAAAATATTTTACATACAAATTAATAAAAAAATTTATATTTAAATCGCACATTTTTTAAAAAAATATTATTCAAAACTCTATAATATCCTCCATAATGGAAGATAAACATAATCTAAAAATATGGAAGTAATTCACCTCATGAGGGAGGTATGCCTTAGCACACAAATTTTTTGTCTGTTATTGTACTTGATTTTGAGATATAGTTTCAAGTTAACTTCACTTGAATTAAATCGACAAAAAAATAAAAATAAAAATAAAATCTGTGGGCCTAGCAGGTCGGTGGATCCCAAATATAGACTTTCTATTAGTCAAAATTAATCTAAATTATTTTGGCATAACAAAAATTTGTGTTTCTATGTCCTCTCCTTCAATTCATCAACATGGGCAAATTCACTAAGGGTGCAAAGATGGAAATGAATTGAATTGAAAACGAATTTTAGGAAATTGAATTGCTTAAAAATTATTTTCCTGAGAATTGTAAATTAATGTGTTTGATTGATATAATTTTTCACGTGAAAAATGTTGAAATAAAAGTATTTTTGGATATTCGTTTTGGCTTTGTTTTACATGAAATTATCAATTAAAAGGATAGATTTTACTGGTATTGGGGATGAAATTTATTTTCATTGCCCAAAAAAATTCAAGAAAATCATCTATCTTTTAGTGTTGGTTTGACTTTGTTTTATATGAAAATTATTAATTAAAGGGAAATATTTTTTTACAATAATTCTTAAAATTTATTTCCATTGCCCAAAAAAAAAATGTTGAAATTTGAAAAATCACCATACCCATGGGAATTCATTTTCCCCAAAAAGCAAGAAAATTAGTCTATCAAACACCCAAAAATGTTGAAGTTAGAAAAGGATTTCCATTTACCATGGAAAGGAATTTCTATTGAACATGGCCTAAGCCTAAAATGAAAACCCATGCAAATTTCAATTAATTAATTCAAGGGATATTGTTTAGTCTTCAAGAGAAATAGAAAATGTTCAGTTCAACAATTGAATTATATGAGATTGAAAATAATCTATTCGATTTCACGCGAGTGGTTATTTAACATTTTTCTTCCTTATTTATTGAAGTCAAATGTTAGTAAAGATATGTTAGGAATTGAAATGATTACAGGGAAACGCGTTGACATAAGAATGTTGACTTCTGGGAACGAAGAAAGCTTGATTTTTATGGGTAATGACGTAATGTTAGCTGTACAGGGTTCTGTAAAATAGAACCCTTACCAGCACTCACAATAATGGATTCGACACGGGACCTATTTGTATAAAAAAATACAAAAACCCATTTCTGTACGTGAAGAATAGCCCGATTTTTATTTGCTAATTAGCTTTGAATTAAATTACGGTGGTGGGTTAGAGAGACTGCATGGCGTTTGACACCCATTTTGTTGGAAAAATAAATTTTAAAATAGTAAATTAATGAAAAATAAAGAATTTTTTTGATTTACGTGTAATATTATTTTAATGAAGAATGTGTGATTAAAAAGAATAGACAAATAAATATATTTTGATAAAAATGGAAATCAATTTTTATTTGATATTATTCTCCAAGAACATTGAATGTTTAGTTCTTTTCAGGATCGCAACAATAAGGATTATGCCTCTACTTGAAACTCAAAAAAATTTCATCCATTGGAACTATTTATGTTCACAGAACTAAACATAGGGTTGAAAATTATGTTCTTAATAAAATAATTTTACGTGTAAATTCAAAACTTTTTCAACTTTTTAATTACTCTTTCTTCAAAAAATCACCATCACAAAATAATATTTTTCTGAAAAAATGGAGTTCAAATAAACCCTTAATGCACTGCATTTTAGGTCACTGTACGTATTACTTAACTAGACTAGAAAGTGATTGTATTCATTTCTTACTACTATCTATTCTTCTTAAATAACTTGTTACACTGATGGTTAAATATATATGTTACCTAACTCAAATAATACTTTTGTAGACTGTAATGTTGGAAAAAAAGAGAGAGACTTGTTACATCAGGAATACGGAATCAAGTCCTAATGGGTTTGATCTTTTGTCCACGATGGGCAAGAGAGCAGGTCTCCACGCACTAAAGGTAACATTGAGGGTTGAATAACTATATTGCCTAATTCAAATAATACTTTCGTGAACTGCGATGTTGGGGGGGAAAATGAAAAGAAAAGAAAGATATGGTTGTTGCAGGAATACGGAATCATCCCATTTGAGAACACAAAAGTCCAAGTTATGTTAGCATATGCGATTTAATAATTTTAATAGCTGTGAATTGAAAAAGACGACTAATTACCTCCTGACTTTGCTTAACGTAGAAAGTGCATATAGAAGAACCATGATTTTTTAGATTATGTGCAACTATTTAACCAGAAGCATAATGATAAGTTGTGAACTTTGACGAAGGGTGTGATCTCGATTGTTGATCATATCTCAATTTGAAAAAATAATGCGATCTATCACCAATACTGTTGAATATCGGTCTATATGCTAACATATTATATGTCTTATTAAATGAGTCATTGTTCCTTGTATTTAATTAAATCTATAATTTAATGTCACTAGTGCTACTATCTAAACCGGTGTTAATAAATAGTATTACTCATTCGAAAAATGTGTAATTTAATGCTTCATATTAATATATGTCAAAAAGTACACTTGTTTGCAAAAGAGACATTGAATCTATGAATTGAATTCATTTCATTTTTTTCCACTTCAAATCAATTGCAGATAAAGGATTTAGAATTCATATATATATATATTTTATTATTATTATTATTATTTTTTTTGGAGTTTTTTTGTTCGATATTTTTAGCATTTGATATCATCCAATTTAGTAGTACACTGTCAAGCTTTAATTCGTTCAACAAAATTAATATTGTGTTATTTTAATTTTGGAGGAAGCGTTGTATCTTGAAAGACATGCGTCCCTTTTATCTTCTTAGCATTAGTGTAGTGGACGAAATTTGTCTTAACGAGTTCATTTTATCTCTTTCTAATTTTTGCATATTATACGTTACATTAAATCACAATTTGTATATGCTCGTATCTTGATTTTTGGTATTTTGCATCAATAAATTATAATTTTATCATATTCACAAGTACAAGTTTTTGGTTAAAAAGGAATATAATTTTGCATCAAATTTGCAATTTGGCATTCAGCTCCTCAATTGAACATCGGAAATCACATTCACTAGATTCACCCACTATATATGCATATACAACAATTAGACCAAAACTAAATACCACCAAAATCTGTCCACAGCCCGCGATTGGTTACGCAGGCCCATTAATTTATGTGTGTGGCTATCCTATTGTGAGTGTTGAAGAAAAAGTGTGATTCGTGCATAAATACTCATAACTCACATATTAAATTTAAGTAATTAAATCATTAATAGAATAAGATAGGAGTTGGAAGCCTTGGCTTGGTATATGTAAAGTCTCGTTAGTATATAATAACAACTCGACATATTCAAGTTGCGAGGCCATATTAATACAAGCATTTTCGAGCTTATCGAGTCTCTTTACAACATTTTCAGGTGTATGCATTGATCAAATAAAGTTTTGTAGGCATTTTGACTCGAAACGATCTTAGTATCGAAATGACAATGGAATCATTGTGATTATACTAGCACGTTTTGCATTTTCGCATCTCGAGACAACATTATTTGGCATAACTAGCATTTTAAAGACCATATGTTAAATTGGTATAATGCAAATGTTGACATTATATAATTTTTAGAACAACGTCTTTGACATAACTCTTCGAATGATAGTTTTGTGAACTCATTTTTAGCCCTTGTTTGATCCCTACTTTTTGAAATTTATTCTTTCAAACTCATTTTTAACTGCACATTTTATGTGATTGACAAATTTTCTCAATTTGTCAACCATATATATTGTCAATGTTTATCAAAGTTTACCAAAAATCGCAACTTTAGATAAACCAAACAAGAGCTTAATTTATGTTTGACTTATATTTTTTAAATTTTGTAAATTATAGTTTCTATGCACAAATCACAATTTCTCAAAGCAAAAATAATTTTGAACGATCTCTGTAACATGAACATCTTATTAGGAAGTTATAGCTCAAAAATGTAACTAAAGTAGAAATGAGAATGAAAAGTAAAAATTGATGAACAAAAATTCACTTGAAAACTGTAAAAGGATTTCATGATGATAAAAGGATTTCATGATGATAAAAGGATTACAACTTCTGTTTACTATAAGGAGATCAAAATAACAATAAACTCTCTCTTATAATTATTGGAATAGACTCACTCTTTTAAACAAAGCAAAAACTATAGGCATTTAGGAGAAATCTCTCCTAATATAGAATGGGTGTCATATAGGATTTAAGAACACTTGAATATTATTTTAATTAACAAATTTATAATCGCAGAAATATAAATGCTTCCCCTCAACATTTTCAAATGTTTTTTTCCATGAACTTAATACGTGTCCTTGATCCCCGTACGTTGAAAGCCCGAGTTTGGTAGAAATTAAAAATAAATTTTTAATTAATTTTATTTAATAAAAGTTGATGAAAAATGTGGTTGAAACGTTGTATGTCCCATGAATTATATGATTAAATTAATTTTTGACTTTAACTTAAATTAATATCTAGATTTTAATTTTCACCGAACATTGAAAAATCTTTATCTGGAAACATCTTGAATTGCCAGGTGTCCTCTAACTATCCAAGATTATAATATTCACCAATGAAAGATGCAATATATTGCATGCCTTAAACAAACATATGTGCATATATCCTTCGTTTTATGTATTATTATAAACAATTGATAAGAGTACTTTCAATGTTTGTTGGAGTAAACCAACAGCTCACAGCAAAAACTAACACAATCCACCTAAAAAATTTATACGTCTGTTGGTCAACTTTGGAACTTAAGCAACTTAATCTGGTATTTATTTCAAGCAAACTTCAGACTTTCAACAAATATTTGCTTATTCATGAATAATCAGTAGCGGCCCTAACTATAGACGAGATAGGCGATCGCCTAAGGCTCTATTTTGGTGAGGGCCCCAAATTAAGTTAGGTTAATTGATTGAAGAAAAACAGAATTATATTTAAATTAGAATTATCAATATGCAAATATAACAGTTATTAAAAATTGAAAATATAAAAATCTTTGGAAAAAAAATGTAAATGGCATAAAACTTATCACTTACAGTTATTTATCATATAAATATATCATAAACATTACTCTCTCTCTCTCTCTCTCTCTCTATAAGTAATTTGACAATTTATCTTCCAAACATCCATTTTCTTTTTATTAACCAAACAAAAAGGTCTCTTTGTCTCTTCAAATTCCACGTCTAATAATAATCCACCATAATTTTTTTAACCCAACAAGAAATAAATTATCTTGCATTGAATTAAAATTTTGTAGATTCAATTTAACAGATTGGACTGGTATAACTGCGTTTATTACAGCCTTACAGCTTTTTCGATTTATTATTATTATTTTTTATCTTCAAAACATATACTACAGAGTTTATAGGCTGTTATTATCGTCATTTTTATTATTTTGTTATACTATCTTTTGCAGTCATTATTCTCCAATTTTATACATAAATCACCCAAATACATATTCAATTTTGTTTTAAATAATTGCAGTAAGAAAATAATAAAAGAAATGAACAGACCCCTTTATCATTACATTATAATCCTATATGTCAAACTTCATTTATAATTTCTATTGCATGTTGAATTTTGACATTTATTATTTTCCTCTTCAAATTTTGGTTCTTTGTCGTCTCTATTAGATTATTCATGATTATATTAAAACTCTTAATAAGAAGACTCGGGGTAAGAATGCAATGATTTTTCTTTAATAGTGCCCCGAATTTAAAATTGGCATAAGGCCTCCAAACAATTTTGCTACAAGTACAGAAAAAATTGACAGAATTTTTACAGAGAAACACTTGACAAATTTTCATTGATTTTTGACACAACAAACACAGGAATTACACTATACAAATGCTGCCAACACAATACCTGTATCATTTCTGTCAATAAGTCACTGTACCTATGGAATTATTCGGCCCCCAAAATAACAGGGTCAACCTTGTGAATAATAATATGCTATTCTGCTGATTAATTAACCTTGATTTCAATAATGGAATTATACTGTTATCTTCTTGACAACAAGCATGGGCACATTTGCCTATGACTACGGACCAATCTTAATCTTTTTGTATTAGGGATATATATTTGTTTGAGTTTAGTAATATCGAAAAGTTGCCATGTATCCCGAAAGAACCTAGACCATATCTTACTAAACAAATATCATAATAATTGACCAAAAAAATTATATTTAATTCCATGTGAGGTAAAGGTAGGAGAGAACGACAGACTTTTACACGTGATTCTGGAGGTCATGATATGTACACAATCATATGCCAACGCGTGTCCTAATTATCTAATCACGTTGTCATTAATGTTTAATTTGGGTTATTGTGTCCTAATTATCTAACAACTTTGTCATCAATTACTTGAGTAATTCAAGGAGACAATAGTTCTATACGTATTTACAATTGTGATAATGTTTTTGTTGTTCATACTTGAAGTTCCATTTCTGGTGGATCTCAATCAACGCAACGGTTGTGATACATGTACATTAAAATTTACAGACTTTTTACCAACGGATGATGTTGTGAGGTTTGATTGAGTCAAAATTTCACAAATCAAATAAAAAAAAGTTTCCCATTTTCTTTTTACCGTCTCATTAATCTTTAAAAGAATTTGTAAACGATGATTTACAATAAGAATATTCCCAACATCAATGCCTAAAATTTGTTCATGTTGACAAATCTTGTTAGAGTTATTTTGGTAGTTAAAAGAGCTTTAAGAGAAAACTGGTTCAATGCGGTTTCCACTAAAAGCACTTTCAGAATGAGAAGCATTTTTAAATTTTAGTTTTCAAACAAAAATTAAGATAGTTTCTTTCAAAAGATCATCTATAAGAAGCAAAAGTAAAAGTAAAAATAAAAATTATGCCAAACGAGCCCTTAAACTTATTTGCACATACGACCTGAAATATACATATCCCGAATTCAAATAATAAAATGCATTCAACAAAAAGAAGATTCAGTAGGATTGCATAAAATATAGACAATTATTCTTAGAGCCTATCTAAGCCTAATTTTTTTCCCAAATGCATTTTGGAATAGTATTTTTATGGAGAATATGTAATTACAAAATAAGAAAAAAAATAAATTGCGTATAATATTATTTTATTGAAGAATGTATAATTGAAAATAAGAGAGAGAGAAATATTTTAAAAATAATAGAGAAGACAAGGATTTTATATCTATAGGATCTTATGTTGACTGTCAATAATGAGGTACTTATATTTTGAGTTTATAAATTTTTTTCAAATACAAAGACGCAATATATTGCATGCCTTAAACAGATATATACGTACGTGTGTATATCCAATTGCTTAGAATAGCAACCTGGCATACTATCCACACATTCCTTGGATCTTGATATCTAAAACATCTCATAAACTAATTATAAGTAAAAACAATTGATAAAAGTAATTAGTTATTCAATGTTTGTTGGAGTAAACCAACAGCTCACAACAAAAACTAACACATAATCCACCTAAAAATTTATACGTCTATTGGTCAACTTTGAAACTTAAGCAACTTAATCTGTTTTTTAATTTCAAGCAAACTTCAGATTTTCAACAAATATTTGCTTATTATAGAATAAATAATCTACTGATTAAGCTTGATTTCAATAATGGAATTATACTGTTGTCTTCTTGACAACAAGCATGGGGACATTAGTCTAAGATTACGGATTACTCTTAATCCTTTTGTATTAGGGATATATATTTGTTTAAGTTTAGTTAAAACGGAAAAGTTGCCATGTATCTCAAAGAACCCTAGATCATATCTTTCTAAATCAATATAATAATATTGGAACAAAAAATATATATTTAATTGTATGTAAGGTAAAGGTGGGCGAGAATGAGACACTTTTCCACGTTATTTTGAAGTTGATGATTTGTATAGAGTCATATCATATAGCGCCTGTTTGATGATCATTCTTGTCAATTTTTTCTACCTTATCTCATTTTTCTACAGTGTTTGTGGCAGATGATACGACAACGTTGAAGAAATTGTCAAAAATGAAAGAACACGGTACCAAGCCATTGAATTTATCTGACCGTTTTGCCCTCAAGTAAAAAATAAAATTCTAGTTGATAAAAGTGCTACAATTAAGGAATAATATTTCAAATGGAGGGTAGAAGTGGAAAGACAAAAAATTCTAAATTCAATAAAATGTCTGAAAAATTGCTGCCTCGAATTTTTGTCAGGCAGTCGTTTGATTTTCTGATTGGGGGCCCACTATTGTTGACAAAAAGTTGGAAAAATGAGGAAAAAATAAGAATAAAATGGGGGCCAAACATGCGCATAATAAAGATGTCAATAATTAATTGAATAATTCAAAGAAACAATAGTTTTATTCCCTATTTACAAAAAGGAAGCTTTAGTGACAATGTGTTGTTGGTTCAGTTGGAGTCGGAATGATTGTAGTGAATGAGATTAATAACGCGACATGAAATGATGAAGACTGCAATGAGAAACAAGATCTAAAAGTAAAGAAATTAACAAAAAGAGTTAATCACAGAAGCACGATGTTTTATTAATCGACAATATGGAGAGAAATAAAAAACTCAGCAATTCTTGCTTGAACAAAACTGAAAGGGAATCCCACTATTTATAGATACATGGTATAGCATAAAGATCGAAATAATGTGGAATAAGAAAATAATATATTTCTATAAAAATCACGTAAAATATAAGGAAACAAATTTTTCCATATGAAAAAAAAACAATTTATTTCAAAAAAAAATCTACCATAATTTGGGTCACAAACCCAACAATTTCCACATTGACCAAAATTCTGGTGCAACGAACGAAACTCTAAGATTTCAAATTCGTCTGCATTGAAATAGTAAATCTCCTCAACACAGTAACCAAAACTCTTCAAACCAAACATTGTCCCATGCAAGACGTTGACAAGCGATACCTGAACCCAAATCCCGGGGTTCCCAAAATTTCACTAAGGAATTACTGTTGACCAAACAGAGTCAAAGCACATCCCGTAGCAAAAATCATACCACATGCTAGATCAAAAAGGTCCCCTGCTAGAACTGTGGCCTTTAACGTCCCTAAAAACATCCCAAACATTATTGACACTACGGTACCTACGCTCCATGAGTCCAACCCTAGCAAATGAATATAGTGTATCAGCTGAAATATGGTAAAGCGGAATTTTCAACGCTCTCTCTAGCAGTGTTCTTAACCAACTCAGAGCTCGCTACAAGAGGTACTGTACCAAACTATATATCCACTCTTAACTGATTCCGCGTTCCCTTGTAAGATGTATAACTGAGACCTTCTCCATCCCTCAAGTACAACTCGAACACCCCTTCAAACCTTCACCTCCACCAGAGAATTTATACCCTTTTGAATCCAGGGTATTCGGCGAGATAAAATTCCTTTTCAGGTCTAGAACATGTCGAACCTGATCACTTGTTCTGATCGTCCAATCCTGCAACTTTAGTCTAACTCGACCGATTCCAATAATATGACAAAATTGGTTGTTTCCCATCACAACTCCACCTTGGGTGACAGCCTCATATGTCTGAAAGAAATTTCGATTGGAACACATATGATGTGAATATACCGAACCGAGAATCCACTCCTCGTCAGGTTTAGACTCCATGTCAGATACCATGGTCAACAATACATCGTCGCCACCCAAAAATTATCGGCAACATTTGTCACGTCCGAATTACAAAATTGCCCCCATATTTTGCAACTAAATCACCTTTATCCTGCAACTTGGCACAATCCTTCTTTACGTGTCCTTTTCTCCTACAGTAGAAGCAACACAAATTGCTGAAGTTCGTCCTCAATCTACCCCACCGTCGATCACCATGAAATGCCAGAGCTTCCTCATTCCTTAATGTAGCTCCAACCAAATGCTTTAACTTCTCATTTGAATGCAGAGTATCATAGACGTCGTCTATAGTCAAAGTAACCTGACTATACAAAATGGTGTTCCGAAACGAAGCATAAGAGTCAGACAGCGAACATAATATGATCAAGGCAAGATCATCTTTATCGTACTTAACCTCCAACGTCTCCAAATCTGCGACAATTTCCTTGAACATGGCAATATGATATTCCAACGACCCTCCTTCCACCATGCGATAGGAATATAGCTTCTGTATTAGAGCCAGTTTACTGGTAAGGCTCTTGGTCATGCATAACTACTCCAGTTTCAACCACAAAACAACTGTTGTTTTCTCCTTCAAGACATCCTGTAGAATATTTTTGGATAAACGAAGATTAATCAACGACAAAGCCTTATGGTCCCTCTGTTGTCCAATTAGCTGGCATTTTCTCAAAACCCAGCAACACATAATCCAAATTCAATTGCACCAAAATAGCTCTCATCTTTAATTGCCATAAAGAAAATCTTGTATTGCGATCCAGCAGTGGAATGACATACTTCATAGTAGTCATCTCTGAAAAAACCTCAACCAATCCCCAGAAGAAGAACCAAACTCTAATACCACTTGTTGGACCCTGAAGGATTGTAATGAACGAGATTAATGACGTGATATGAAGAAATGAAGATCGCAACGAGAAACAAGATTTAAAAGTAAAGAAATTTATAAAGAGAGTTAATCGCAGAAGCACAACGTGTTATTAATCGACAATATGGAGAGAAATACAAAAACTCAGTAATTCTTGCTTGAACAAAACTGAAAGAGAATACTACTATTTATAGGTACATAACATAGCATAAAGATGGAAATAATATGGAATAAAGAAATAATATATTTTCTAAAAATCACGAGAAATATAAGGAAACAAATTTTTCCACATGAAAATAATGAAACAATTTATTTCAAAAAAAAAAAATCGACCCTAATTTGGGTCACAAACCCAACAGGTTCGTACTGGAAGTTCCATCCTAGGTGGAATCTCAGTCAATGCCCTATCTCTGTTCATGTTGGCATATGATGAATTTATGAAAATGTATGGAAGATTCAAATGGAAGTGTGGATCGAGTTAACCACGTTGGTGAGAGATTTAACAATTGAATAGGCATCTCTTGAGAGGTGGAGATCATTGAGAAGATGATAAGATCATATTTCGTTAGGGGAAAATTGTGAGAGATGTGCAAATAAAATTTTAAAATTATCTAGATATGAAAATAGTGAAGAGTTTCTACTCCAAATAGATTTACATTTTAAGGTGCAAGTTGATACATAACAACAAATGTCTATATTTGATATTTGCGATGAAACTATTTTTCGGTTGAAATTTCACGAGCATGTAAGTTCGTGAAAAAGTAATATAAATATGAGTATCGTTTTTACGTGGATTTAGAGTTTAAGTATCTATGATTCTAATTAATTTATAATTATCTCTATTAACTAAGCGCAAAAGTAATTTTTAGAGAAGAGAAATCAATAATGAAAGTTGTGCTAGGAATCCGACTCCACCACAATTTCATTCTCAAACTATTGCTTTTAATTAAATTTATGCTTCAATTGATAATCAATAATCTTTAAGTTGTGTGTCTTCAATGGAATTTACAAGAAATCCTAATTCTACCTTGCTTGAAATCCCAAATTCTAACTAAAGATTCTTTAATTTGTGTATGGAACGTGTGTTTAAGTGTTTTTCTCTTCGAAATTCTCTCCTCTTTATTTTTTTTTTCAAGATGTAGAACCCTGTTTGAAGCCTCCAAAATTAAGGTAAATTCGTACACAAATTGAGGTAACCCTGGTGGAAATGAGTTGTGCTACCTACACAGGCTCTATTGCACAGAGCCTATACAGGTACACACACATGGGGTCCACATGTGGGGTCCACCCCCATGTGAGATACCTTGTACAGGCGTGTGCAGGCCTTTTCCGGTGGAAATTTTGTTGCCCTTGCGATTGAAAGGTAATTCCTTTTGATTCCTGTACAAATTGATCCCCGAGTTTTCCTATTGATTCGTCTCGAGTCCCTTTTATTTGTATCGTGGGATCCTTCATCTTTTAGATCTTAATACTTTGATCCCCACATTCCAAAATATGTTCATTTGTCATCTCTTTTTTTTTTTGTTAGATTTTCTGTTCCATTTCTTCACAAGCTATTCAACATCGAATTCCTAAAACTATTAATATACAAGTAGAATTAATTATCAAATCAATAAAAGTATTCTCAAACGTCCACTTTAGATGGTTCGAATAAGTGTAAAATTACAATTACCAATATTCGATCACTATTTGGTTGTTTGTCACAATTATCCAAGACTAGCAAATTCCTTATTGTTTATCATATATGGTATTTATTTTCACAGTTTTAAGTATCATAAAATTATTGTTTTTGATAACTGAACATATATTATGGGTGTTTTTGGGTGACATTTTTATGTAAAAATGCATTTTTAAATAGTAAATTGATGGAAAATGTGTGATTGAAAAATAAGGAAATTTTTTTTATTATTTTAATAAAGAATGTGTGGTTGAAAAGAAGAAAGAGAAAAATGCATTTTGAAAAAAATGGATACCAAATGGGTCCTATATATATATAATGCAGTCGTCTAAGCAAAGTTTAGCATATCTAATGCTGATCCACGCACTAAAATTAAAAGCTAAACAAGATGAGAGAAAAAGAAGTAATTACCACCTTAATTTCTCTCTCTATGTATATACACTACCGGCCGGTTTCCTAATAAAACAGATAAAGAAGGAAAAATATGTCGCAGCCTTGATAGCACTTATTAAACTCTAAATAAATAATAATAATAATAATAATAATAATAATAATAATAATAAGTAATGCTATGTAGCTCACTGGAGTTGTAACCCCAGTCTAAGTGACATCAGATGATAGATTAAATGAAAAATGAAATTAAACGAGTTATTTAATTCTACGTATCAATTAATGCCAAAGTAATGCTATGTAGCTCACTGGAGTTGTAACCCCAGTCTAAGTGACATCAGATGATAGATTAAATGAAAAATGAAATTAAACGAGTTATTTAATTCTACGTATCAATTAATGCCATATTAATACCACCTCAAACGGGGTTGTAACCCTAGTGAGATTAAATAGCATTACTCAAAAAAACTTGAAGTAGTTTCATCTATTAGGAGGAGATTCGACCTAAGTATCTTTTTGGCAAAATTTCTATATTATTTATGAATGATCAAATTTTATTTTTAATCATAAATTTCAATGTATTCCCAAATAATATTTATTTATTCACGCTTATTTCTATTTAAATTATTTATAAATTCTTTTCAAACAGAAGTTAACTTTCCAACCACCAAAACAGAACACATAACCATATGTATCAAGTCACCTAAACATAAAACAATTTTGCACCCCTCGGGGCATAGTCTAATGGTGCAAAGGACATGAGTAAGGTTATCTCACACTTTGCTAGCAGTCGAAGTGTGGGGGTTCGATTCCTGAAACATGGAATTGGACTCCTTGTAGGCGCAGTGTAAAGGCAGCTCTTTTTCCCTGACCTACTGGGACATATCCCGCGATTTACCTCCCTCACAAAGTTTTAGGGGCGGGACGGTGGGGGCCCTTAAGGTTGAGGTTCAACCTTTTTTTTTAATAAAACAATTTTGCTTTTTTTTTTTTTTTCTCAGGTTAGTTTTTGTCCTTCCAATTCAAGATGGTCCTTGTCAAGAGACAATAATTGCCATTGTACTCGAAGTTGAGGGACCAAGTCCTTGATTGATTCAACTACAAAAATAGATTAAGATTTAAGTTAAAATTAATTTTTAATTTTAATCATACATTTCATAAATTTATTTACTTTAAATCAATTAGGGGCGAAATAGTATTTATAATATAAAAATGCTATAAGTACAAATTTTTTCTAAAAAATTTGTACAGAAAAACAGTTGTCTTCATGTAATTGGCTATTGCCAAAAACAGTTTTGACAACAACAAATCGCAGAAAAATAATTATTTTTCTGTACCAATTTTATTAAAAAAAATCTGTACTTATAGATTAATTATTTATAATATGATGCATTACATGGCTTAATAATGACGGCTTGATTTTGAAGCCATGCACACGGTAAGAAGCCATGAAATATCCGTAACAGGAAGGTCTAAGGGCCTATGGGGGGAGGGTACGTGGACTTGTATTGTAGGTGACAGCTAATATGAATTCAGAAAGAGAGGAGATACACCTCGCACGAAAATAATATTTGATGGATAATGTGAGGGAAGATATAGAAAATGTAATATTTCGATACTAAACCCTGTTTGAGCTCTATTATTTTTCATTATATTAAATTAAATTTTTCTCTCT
>NW_019243238.1:52733-90599 GCF_002742605.1 Olea europaea var. sylvestris | reverse complement strand
CAGGAAGAACAGATAATGAAATCAAAAACTATTGGAACACCCACATTAGAAAAAGGCTTCTTCGAATGGGAATTGATCCAGTGACTCACAGTCCTCGCCTGGATCTTCTTGATTTATCCACTGTTCTAAACTCATCTCTCCACAATGCATCCCATTTTAATTTCTCAAGATTATTAGGGATGCAGAATATAATAAACCCTGATTTGCTAAGGTTAGCTACTTCTATCTTAGCATTCCAATCCCAGAACCAGGGTTTTCCTCTACAAAAAAATGTTCAAGAAAATCAGATTTTCAATGATCAAGTTCAAAACCAGATGCCCTCATTAGTCCAACCTTGCCAATTACTACAAACCCCAGTTCAAGATGATCAATCCCAACTCATGATGCAATCAGACAGTGAAAATTTCCCACAAAATATCTCACTGAACGAATGGCAAAGTAGTGGATTTTTGACAGAAGATTATGTACCTACAGTCACAAATTACGACTACTATAGGCCGTCCAATCAACCCATCATCATAGATCCTTCTCCATCTGATGATCAGACTTCAACATTTCAATCTAATAGCTGCAATACTTTCAGTTTCCAATCCATTTTGTCGAATATATCAACGCCTTCATCAAGTCCAACTCCAAATTCAACTTATATCAACAGCAGCAGTACAAGTCATGGAGATGAGAGAGAGAGCTACGGCAACAACATGTTGAATTTCGATATGGACGTAAATGAATTTATGCAACTTCATTAAGAAACCAGTGTAATTATCTTAATTAGAGGTTTTTTCATATCCTAAGTGCTTGACTTGGACTTAATCTTCTGTTAGTTTCTTGTATAATTTATTTTTTAAAAGCATTTGTTTCTATTTTCCAACCAGGAAACTTCATTCTGTAAATGGTTGTGCATGCTTCTTGTGATATTTCCGTTATTTGGCGTAAAATCATAAATTATTTCTTGTTGTGGACACTAATTATTGTACGAATAGATATAAAATAATGAGTAAATTAAATAACATGCGCATCGGTAGACGGATATATTGTAGTAAAGATTTTGAATATCAATATTACAAGTATACATAATATTGTTAAAGGAAAATTTTAAAGTCAATACTTGCATGGAAAATATCGAAGACTTTCTATCAATTTTTTTATATATTACGTGTAATTTATGTATAATTTAGTGTCCCTGAGAACCTGTCTGATTATTTTAAGTAAGCTCTGATGTAATATAATTTTAAAGACTCTTTTTTCATATTTTAACTGTCCCAAAGGGGAAGATATCAATCAAGGTGGAGGTTTCCCAACAGTCTAATTCCGGCTACTAAGCTGCCGAATCGGCTGCTGGAGCTTTCCAAGGAGACACCTGTCCCGCCACCTGTATGAATTATGATTAACCCTCAAAATCATGTATTTAAAAAGTAATGGGGGATTATATATTTGCATGGCTAAGTTGGGGTTTGACTTTGACTAGGGTGGCACGTTTCAAGGAACTATAGGAGGATAGAAGTTATGGGGACCACATGTAAAAGGGCTTAATTGAAAATCATGGCGTGGCTCTTGTACTAAATTTTTTTTTTCTTGATTGAAATAAATGAGGACAATTGCGTCACCAGTGAGGCAATTGGGCTGAATAGTGAGGAATGGGCCCCCACTGCTTAACCGGGTTTGCGCGGTAACTAAACGGGTTCTTATCATATTGTGCAGAAAAGGATGATGACATGACATGTCATGCTATGAATATGCATCCATCCAATTCTCTCTATTTTAGAGAGTCGAATAAATTCAATGATACTCTCTATTTTAATTATTTAAAATAAGGGTTGAGTTTTTATTTTTACTTTGTAATGACTTCGTTAATAAGTTATAGATTTCGATACTTTATTTTTCAAATTAATCTAATTACATTTGAATTGATTGGTCATTGACATATAAAATAATATGTAAAATAAAATATAAGGACAAATCAAATATTTATTGAAAAGATAAGATGAAGGGTCAAAATAAAGAACAATATTGAAGAGTAAAAAAAAGTACTTTCTAAAATAAAGACGTTCTCTATTATACATAAAATGCTCTTATAAATACAAAGTTTCTTGAACATGCTCTAATTGAAGGGAAAAAAATGATTTTGATGATGTTTTGTTAATAATAAATATAATTCACAGTCATATATTTTGTCTTATGTCTTTTAAAATTTGGAAGATAAAATGAATTTTAGCCCATGTTTGATTTTCATTATTTCAAAATTCATTTTTTAAAATCATTTTCAATCCCATATTCTCAAAAAAAAAAAATTTGTGCCCAGACTAAAAACTTGTTTCTACTTTTATTACACATTCTCAAAAAGTTCAATATTATAAAATTCATTATGATAAAATAGTGGATATCAAACAAAGGCATAATTGCTTAATTAGCCCTTTTTGGTTTTTATTTTTTCACTCATTTTTTATTACACACTTTCACAATAATTTCATCACTAATTTTTTTGCATCCCTAATTTTTGCATCACAATAATTTTTTCGGACTCAAACTGAACTTAATTTCAATCCTAATTTTTATGCAATGCATATATTACAGTTGGTATTATTATTATTATTATTATTATTATTATTATTATTATTATTATTATAGGAAGTAATTATTTTAAGGATACGACATTAAAATGTTTATTTTGAAGAAATGGTTGGTAAATCATAGTTATTATCTAAATCGTGATCATTCTTATTAGTTGTATCGTGTACCCATTAGCCCTTGAATAATCTCTTCAACAGTAGATTATTCCATCATCGTATCATTATTACTAAGATAATTCTATAGGTGCTCGACATCTATTACATGCTTGTAACATTGGCTTGAAATGATTTCACGTAATATATTGATATATTAAAAAATTAGTCATTTATCGATAAATCAATAATCCCTTTAAATTAATAAATTTTCTATATTTCAAAATTATTATCTTATAGAAATTTTACTTTATATAGACATCAACTGTGTTCCCCAATTAGATAAAACATAAAGATTTCTATCAGATAATAATTTTGAAATCGAAAAATTTTCTCGATCTGTTTTATATAGTCTTTTCTTTATTAACGTGTCTCCTAATAGGACGAAATTCAATTTTAAAAAAAAAAATTCTTACAATTTCACAGTATTTATCTAGCCCCTGTTTGAATTATAAAAAAATTAAATTTTTAGTAATTTTGATGAAAATTGATTAAATATATAATAGAAGAATTGTCAAGCTTGCGAAGTCTGTTAATAAAATTAAATATCGATTTTAAATTGAAATTTAATTGACTTGTTCTAATGGAAGATATGGGGCCTAAAATTGGTGCATAAAATTGCCGTCAACGCTTGATATCCAATCATGAGATTGAAGGGCAACCACATATATAGCTTAATTTCTCTACCTTCTACTCGTACGATTGGAAGCTGTAATTATGAAGCTATCATTATTAGCGCACGTCAGCCATATGTCATATATAAGTCAAATGTGTACATGCATATGAACTAAGTTAGATGTACATGTACATCCTTGGTTGACGTCAAAGATGATATTTCCATAGAAAGAAATTTGGTTAGAATAGATGTTTTTAAAATCAATGATGTAGATTGCTATCACATAAAAAAGTGTCAAACTCATTATCAAAAAAGGTTGAACCCCAACTTCGAGGACCCCCACCGCCCCATCCCTAAAGCTTTGTGAGGGAGGTAAATCGTGGGATGTGCCCCATCAGACTAGAGAACAAGAGCTACCTGTACATTACGCCTAGAAAAAGTCCAATTCCATATCTCAGGAATCGAACCCCCACACTGCGACTGTCAGCAAGGCGTGAGATAACTCCACTCCTATCCTTTGTATCACTGGACTATGCCCCAGGAGGCCTGTCAAACTCATTATCAATTAAGTCTGGGCATGATTTGGTTTTAGTCCACTTCGAGTCCAACCCGAAATTAAAACTAAATTAGTCGATTTTGGTAAATTTCAATCAAAATCAACACACTCTAACTCTTAAATCGCACCTTGATTTGGTTCGGTTATGTTCAATTGGTCGGTTTGGACTTTTATTCCAAATTGAATTTTAAAAAAAATTGTCCAAGTTTTAGGCCTGCTTAGATTACAAGAACTAAAATAACTAAATAATTTTATATTATAAGAATTATTGACTAACAAATAAAATGAGGTTAATAGAGATGGTTTAATAGAAAACTTAATAATTTTTATTTTTTTATTCAATATGTGGTCTGACTACCTAAATATGAAAAAATGGCTTGCAAAATACAATTTTCAGTACTATTATTTACCGACAACATTATAGATTGGAGGGAATCGATGCACTGTTCTGAGATTAAGGCTTATCTTGTGATTTTTATTTTCTTAAAAAAAAAAAAGAAAAAAGAAAGAAAGAAGGTAAAAACGTAGGTTGGGTTGGGTTGAGCCAGTCAATCAATGGTTTGAGGTTTCAAGTCATGACCGAACCGATCCGCCATAACTTTGTTTTAAAGAAAACCAAACCAATTACTTGTGTCGAGTCAACCTGAGTTGGTTCAATTTGATTGATTTGATAGATTTTTCGATTTTTTTGCTCAAACTTATTATCAACCATGATCTTCATAAAACATGATATGTATATACATATAACAATCTTTCTCTATTTCTCTCAATACAACTATTTATTATTATTTTTCCCTTTCTTGTTAAGGAATGGATGAATCTAATATGATATTCCATTTCAAAGCTTTTCAACAAGCCTTCATTTAGAATGAAATTTATTAATGGTATATAAATAGATTTCAAATATATATTTATTACTATTATTATTTACATATTTTGTGTTATGTATTATTAATTTTTTCTTATTATTCTTGTTTGTAGACCATTTACGAATTTACCAAACAAAAGCTAAGGGCTTGCTTGGCAGCTTTTTAACTGATTTTAATGATTTTGGTAGGAGTGTCAATGGGCCGAGCCGAGCCATGAAAGCACGAGCTCGGCTCGGGCTCGCCACGAGTCGAGTCGAGCTCGGCTCGGCCCACAAGCTCGTGGCTCGTGGGCGAGCCGAGCCCGGCTCGTGAGCACACGTCGTTTTTATTTTTTATTTTATTTTTTTTGGAAACAAATAGGTAAATTGGAAAATAAAAAAGTAATTTTAATTTTTAAATCGTGAATTTTTTACATAAAAAATTTATATATATAAAAAACTAGGTAAAAAATTTAAACCCTCCTCCTTTATCCAAGTTTGGGACCGGCTACTTAAATTTAGAGTAGACGGAATTAAAAATTGTGTTGTTTGTTTGTTTGTTCGTGTACAATTTTTTAAAGAAAATTTAAAACAGTATTAAAAATTATTTTTTCAAGCAACGCTGCGCGTCCCCTTGTATATAATTTTCGAAGTAAATTCCTTCTAAAAATTGAAAGGGTAATCGAATGCCCTTTCAATTGTCAAAAGCTTTCACTTCGAATATTATATAGAAGTCTTTCACTTTGAAAATTATATATAATCTTTGAAGTGAAAGACTTCTGACAATTGAAAGGGCAATCATTCGATTACCCTTTCAATTGTTAGAAGGAATTTACTTCGAAAATTATATGCAAAGGTACGCACAGCATTGTTTAAGAAAAAAATTTAAAATGTAGACATATAGTAGTAATAGTATTAAGTACTAACAAAAATTTAACTAAATTGGTGGAAAGAAATTTTATTTTTCTTTTTTTTTTTAACTAAAAGAGATAGAAAAAAAATAAAATGAAATCTTTATTTTTTTATTTTTCTTTTTAAAATAGATAAAATGGAAACCCTCATCTTTTATCCGGGTCTGGGACCGGCTACTTAAATTTTCAGTATGCGAAGTTAAAAATTGTACACGAACAATTTATTGTAGCGTGTACAATTTTTTAAAGAAAATTAAAAGTAACGATAAAAAAAGAAAAGTTTCATCAATATAATTAAATCAAATATCACTTACTTGACGACATGCAATTTTGGCATATTTATCTTGTAGTCGAAAATGAGCGTCCTGCCAATCCTTAACGCACATTAACGCTTCTAAAATATATTCTTTCAGTCATCTCCCAACCTCTCTCAAAACTCTTTTACCTGCACTAAAAGTAGACTTCCAAGCAATAGTGCTAACCGGAGGTGTCAGTAGATCTTTTGCAATCACAGATATAACTGGCCAACGTCGTTCATACTTTCGCCAGAATTCAATTATTCTGAACTTTTTTTAATTGTTTTATCTGTTGGCATATTCTGATTGAAATAATCAATTAATTTAGCAGGCAATGTATTATGGTTTGAGCCCGTAGATGTTTGATGAGAATGAGATACAGACGGTGACGACATGGCAATGGCAGTAGATGAACACATTGCAGATGAATCATATCTATACGAATTAATGCCTTGAAATAAACTAAATATTTCCGCATCTTCTTCTTCAATTTCAACGGAAGGAGTAGGTGCAGATGGTACCCGACTAACATTGGTACCCATTCGGTTCGCATATAATTCATCCATTTTACATAATGTTTGCTCTAAATTTCTATATGTGATAGGTGTACCAAATGTTAAGATGTTTGAAATTTGATCAATTATATATTTTGTTCCCGATAAATTATATCGGGGGTCCATCACGCATGCCAAAGGAAATAATATAGGCAAATTTTCCCAATATTTTCTAAATTTTAATTCCATAGTAATTATAATTTCTCTAAAATCAAGGTTATTTTTGTATTTATGAAATTTTTTTGCAATTATATAAAAACGTTCAAGCACCATACAGCAGGTGAGATAGTAAACGCCCGATAAAATTTTAGTGATTTCATAAAAAGATATCAAAAATCTTTTAACTTTCAAAGCTATTTGCCAATCTCGTTTAGTCAACATACCCTCATCATCACTTCTAACATGTCTATTGTTATAAAAGTCAGTTATTAAATGTTCAAAACTTTTACATGACTTTAATAACAAGTAAGTAGAATTCCACCTATGACCTACGTCGCTAACAAATGTTTTAGCATTTTGCACTCCTATTTCGACACAATAATCATCAAATGCTTGTTTTCTACTTGGGGAGATTGTGATATATATTAGTGCATTCCTAATATTTTGAAATTAATCATTTATATGTTTTAAACCATCTTGGACAATTAAATTCAAAATATGGCATACACAATGAATATGAAACAAATACCCACCAAAATCAGGTTGCAGTACCCTAGGCAATTTATCGGCAACTACTTTATTAACACTAGTATTATCGAAAGTAAATGAAAAAGTAAATGAACGAATTTTACTTTCGCAATGATATTCTCTAACAATACTAATAATAGCATTAAATATATTATTAGCATTGTGAGAAAACTCAATAATTCTAAAAGTAATAATTTTTTTATGCATGCACCAAATTGGATCTATATAATGTGCAGTTGCAGCTATATATGCTCTTTTATTAATCCCTTCCCATATATCCGAAGTTAAAGATATGACACCCCCATATTTTTGCAAATCCATAATTAATTGTTGTTTTGTTTCAGTAAAAATATTGTATTGTATCGGAACGAAGAGTATTTCGACTTACCCCAACGTACCTTGGCTGCAAATATTCTTTCACATACGTGACGTAGTGTTGGTTATCAATTAATGTCAAAGGCAACTCAGTACAGCAACAAGCCTCACCATTTCGGTTCGAGCTCTCTCCTTCGAATACACCCATGTGGATAGGGGTGCAGCAGAACCACCGGCGTCTAGACTGTTAAATTACAATTGTGTTTGACAGTCTGGAATAAGTTCTTGTTTGGCCGCACATACTTTGTAATGGCGGTTGAGATGGGTGGTACCAATTCATTTTTGCCATGCCAATCTTTGTTGGCAGTATTTACATACTGCTTTGAATTTTGGGACTTCATTGACGATTTTTCCCGTTGAAATCAATTTAAAGTGATCCCAACATTTTGCTTGTTTTTTCCCCTTTCGCTTTCCCCTAGCATCAGGAATGTTTAATTCAGCCTCTTCTTCCTGATCGTGTTCCGCTTCGGGAACGTCAACCTCATCTAAATTAATTGGATAATTTGGATTGCCACTTACATGATGATGAAGATCCAAATCTGGAATATCTTCAGGTAGGGGTACGTCATTTAGACCTTCAAATTGATTCCGAAATTGACTTTGAGGTGTTATAGGCGAGTCGTTTTCTCCCACACCGAACAAGTTTTCGACAAATGTGTGTGAATCCATTTGTTTAATTGTAATAAGTAATAACTAGTAAACGAATAATTGTATAAATGTAGTGAGAAATGAAAATTGGATGAAATTTCAATAAATATAGTGAGAACTGAGAAATGAGAATTGGATATTGTATAAATTGTATATAAAAATTGCACAACACAAGAGAGTTGAGAGAAAGAGAATTGAGAGTTGAGAGTGAATTGTAGAAAATTTTGTAGCTAAATGCGAAGAAGAGGAAAAAAAATAATTAAAGGACCGCTCGTGCTCGTGTTTTTACGAGCCCGAGCCGCCCACGAGCTCCATTTTCGAGAGCCGAGCGGGGTAGCCGACGAGCCACTCGGCCCATTTGCCACCCTTAGATTTTGGATAACATTGTCTATAAGAGGTTGGAAAAATTCGTGCTCTTTAATTTTTTTGGGACAATAGTTTAAAAATCATCCAAAATCATTATAGTGTAATTTGGGCTGTATTTCTCAACCACTAAAGTAGTGATTTTTGACTCTACTTAAAAAAATTTCTTTCAATTTTATCATCTTTGAAATAATTATTTTTTAATCTACCCTAAAAAGAAATGAAGGTTAAACAAAATAAAAAGAAATACCGCTTTAAGTAAATTTATATATTCGTTTTCCTTTCATCTTATAATTCAGTAGAAAATTATTGCCGTGCAAGAGCTTGTTCAAAACAACAATAATTAGTCCATACACAATAGAAAATGATCGAATAAACTATATAAAGTCATTTTAAATTGTAAGGACTGACTTATACATTTACTTCATAATACTTTTTTTTTTTATCGATAACTCTATAATACTTTTTTATATATATGTAAGCAAGCATCTATGTAATTTTATTCTTATAAATAACTTCAGAATCCCGGATAGTAAAGTCTCACGTTTGCATTGAATTGTTTTGAAAATTTGTTATTCTCCTCGTAAAATTCAAAATTCTTACTCTAGAAAACCCTATAACCTGTAGCCAAAATTGTCAAGAAAGAGATTAATGATTAAAGTGTACGGTCATATTTAGACTAATTCAGTACAAACGTACCTCATCCATAAGGTTTCGCTCTCTATATTTCTCGAACTGTGCTGCTTGGCCCCCCACTTATAGGATTGAACAGGGCCTACGTGGCCCTCTTCAAATGGTTTTACCCATATTTCTCTCAGGGAAAATGTCATTTGCATAGCACTACTTATTTCACATAAGTTTGTCAAACAATCAAATGTGTAGACCCTTGCTGTTGTTAAAAAAATTGACAGAAAATCACCCAAGCCCCACCAGTGTGAGTGATTTGTGATTTTTTTGTGAGTTCTAGTTCTGTACAAATAACATCTCCCTTCTCTCAATAATGCTACTCAAAAGGGTTTAAGAGTGTGTTTGAGTCACATTATTTTTTAAGAATGTATTTTGAAATAATAGATTAATGGAGAATGTGTGATTAGAAGATAATAAAAAAATTTAGATTTGTGTGTAATATTATTTTATTGAAGAATGTGTGGTTAAAATGATTTCAAATCATTGTTTAATAATGTATTTTTTCAAAATAATGGGGCTCAAACAGGGCCTAAAAATTTGGACTTCGGTAGGTGCTGCATTTTTTCTATTTGTCCTGTGATTATGTCACGTGTCCTATTTTTAAACAGACGACTTATGAAAATATCCTTAAAATTAGGGATATTTTAAAAAATCATATAATTTTTTTTTGAAAATAAAAATACAGTGTAAACTTAAAAAGTGGCATTGTTTTTTCTAAAAAAGTGACATAATGTCACTTTTAAAAGTTTAGTGTCACTTTTATATTAAAAGACATACAATCTCGCTTTTATTAAAAAAAATGATGTTTGTCATAAAAAAAAAGTGATAGAAATTTTAAAAAGACGATTAAAAAAAGTGACAAATACTAAAATAATGACAAAAATTCAAAAAAATGACAAATACTTAAAAAAGTGATAAAAATTGAAAAAAGTGACGAATTTAAAAAAAGACACAAATTTAAAAATGTTACACAAAGTCAAAAAATAAAAAAGTGACGAATACTTAAAAAGTGACAAGATTTTTAAAACAAGGTGAGAGATTCAAAAAAATAATAATAATAATAAAATGACAAATGCTGAAATAGCATAATCCATTTTTGCAGCACCAATGATCAGATATAATAATCCAAATGATCACTAAACTTTAAAAATCACCCAAATCATCACCAAACTTTACAAAAGGTTTCCATGAGGTCATCGAAGTTTAAAAATTACCATATTCATCACTAAACTTTGCAAAAAGTTTTCACGGGATAATTCAGTAACCCATGGGAACCTTTTGCAAAGTTGAGTGATGAATAAGGTTATTTTTAAAGTTCAATGACCCCATGAAAACTTTTTGCAAAATTTAGTGATGACTTAGATGATTTTTAAAGTTTGATGATACTGTGAAAATCTTTTGTAAAGTTCAATGATCATTTGAGTTATTATCTCCTGATCATCATGTTTTTAACATAATCAGCCATGAACCTCCTCTTTATACATTTGTAATTATTTTACAAATAGTCAAAAAGCCTTTAGAAATTAAAACTATTTATCCATATGATTTTTGCAACATAACAATGATAGTTCATAATCATACCTGTCTTTCTTTTTGGGCACACATTTTCGATAACCATTGCGCATTTAAAGAAAAGATACGAGAAAAAAGGGGGGGATTCACCTTTAAGTTTTAATGTATAAAGAAAAAAAGGGGGATTAAGGTGAGAGATGCTTGGAGGGGTGAATCAGGTGCAAGGAGATAGGGTTTTGAGCGTATTTCTCATGGGAGAAAGGATTTTAATTAGTTTTAAGGTATTATTCTACTTCGTTATTTTTGTCCCGTACAAAGTCTAGTTTCCTCTTTTTAAACTCTATAATTGTGCCTTTCACAATGGAAGAAGTTGTTTTGGTGCTGTACATGTACAGCCTCCTCACTGTGCTGTGGGGTCCGTCCCATTTTTTAATGGCAGGACACCCTCGATGTGGGGGCTGTAAGCCGTGCTGAGTGCCGAGCTGTGCACACAGCACGGCTCTTCTCACAATAGCTAAACCCATATTTCTCTATCTAACTCCATGGCCCAAAGAAAAAGCTCTTGAAAGATTTTGAATAATGACGAGTCTAGAACCGAAAGAGGGATTTTGTTTTTGCACGTGCTTTTTTTGTTTGGGGACTTCCATTTCTTTTTATTTTTCTTTTCAAGTGATTTCATTGCAATATCACATGTATTTGCAATTGAGCATAAATGCCAAAAAATAAACCCAAAACTCAAGACCTTCGTGGATTAAGTAAAATGTCAAGAGTGAATTAATAGTTAGTTTAAAAGTCTTTCATGATTTATATGTGTTCGTTAAAATCCGTAAGCGTACGGGTTCGTTGTACAAGTAATAATTGTGATGAAAGAGTTATCGTCCCACAGGGTATAAGGTCTAATTCCAGTGTATTCGATATAATTAAATTCGTGAGATTAACTAAAAGTTGATTTTTGTTTGAATAGCTAATTAAGTTCTATAACTAAAACTTGTGAAAATAATTAAAATTGGTTTAAAAATTCAAACGAGTGAATGTATTGGATTTTCGACGCTACTGATCAACTCTTAGTTCTAATTCTCGACCTATAACAATTATCTCAACTTGTGTAATTGTGACGATCGATAATTCCACATTTATTTATTATTCTTTCCCAAAATATAATAAACCTATGATTACCACGAAACGATCATATTCCTAGTCCGAATTCATATGGCAAACACCCATTGATGTATAGGATTATCACACATGATCGTACACGTCACAAATATTATTCCTAATATTTATTGTCCATACGTTCCAATAATAGTGTTCCACCTACCGTGAGTTTTCCAACACTACGAATAAGCAACTTATTGTCCTAATGGTGCGCAAACATTAAAATAATATAGATATGCATATTAAAGAAACCACAACACAAGAATTAAGATAAAAACATAAAGTCTTGAATTAAAAATTAGGAGTCAATCAGTTTTGTCATCCATCCAATACAAAGATATCTAGCCTAGTATATTAATGTAGGAAAAACAAGAAAAATAAAAGAACAACATCACCCGAATCATTAAAGTATGAAAAGAATCTGAAATCCTCTACTTTATGCCTTCAATTTCGGATCCAAGTGATGAAGTCTTGTTCTTCAATGTATGTCCCGCTCTCTTTTTCTCTTTGTCGGCTTCCAATCTGATAAAAATTAGGTTCCCTGTGTTTTTGTCGACTTTTGGTATAAATATCGTGCAAAGAATTGTAAACCAAAACTTTCCAAAACAAAATAAGGAAACAGAATTTTTTTTTGTAGAAATTGAACCATGCGTACGCATGGTACATTTTTGTGCGTAAGCATAGTATTATCAATTTAGTTTCGGAAGTTAAATTTTCCAATTTTGCGTACGCATGACCTGCAAGCCTATGCGTACGCACAGTTCAACTATTTTAGGGGCCAATTTGCAATTTGGTCCCTAAACTTTCTGAAGTGTGTATTTTGGTCCTTTCCCAAAATATCTTGTCCCATTAGCTTTTCTTAAACTCCAATTGACTCTTGGTGTTCTCAACTCATCGTTCTTTGGTCCAATTCAACTTTTGGATTATTGCATTCTAATCCCCAAACTTTGCCTTGATGTAATTGAGTCGTTTTTTTCCGCTTATTTTCTTTATTCTCTTATTTTCCATTGATTGTAACCTACACAACATATAAATAGGATTAAGCATATTCCATCAAATTCATTAACAAATACTCAATTTTAATGGCTTAAATAAGTGTATAAAATACACTTATCAATATGTTTATCAATAAAAAATTTTATCGAATTAAACAATAAAGGTAATACCTGCTATACTTGTAACTAAAAATAATACAATGAAGCTAAAAGACTTAATGACCCATGGCTAAAAAGACTTCACATAAAAGACCTATAGGGAAGCAACATCAAAATAAAATGGGCAAAGCCATTTGACGTAGCCGAGATCCACCACTCCTTCGAGTCCAAGCCTCGAGGTATCTTGACAAGCCATGAACTCATGCACTTTGTATTTGCTCTTTGACAACGAGACGGGACATATTTAGTAAGATGCCTATGTTCTCGTCCCAACCATTCCTATCTTGATTTTTCGATGAGACTGAACATTTTGTCATGTATACCATCGATTCAAATTACCTAAAATATATGAAGCCTCCTATGCATCAACGATGAAAAAGTGAAACATAAATGATTGAAAAATTTAATTGAGGATCCAACTGACTAATGTGTAAAATTTAGGGACAGTCGCTATAAATTTCCCCATTAATGTTTATGAATTTTCCTTCAGTTGCTCTAACGCTTTGTTTAATGTTGTAATAACTCGAACCAAAAATTTTCCAAAACACAAAGTATTTAAGAAATGAACGTCGACACCAAGAATAGACTATTTAGGACTCAGAATACATTGTACTAGTCTATACAACCTGAAAACTCCACAAATCCTAGCCACAGAGGATCGAACAGAGGCAGCTACTTCTATGCAATGTTTTGAAAATCGACCCGATCATCAACCCAGAAAAGGTGAAGGGTCAATAGTCAAAAGGTTAAATCGGGGTCGAATCAGAATTGAACCGGATGCAATAAATACATATAAAAATAATAAAATACTATGAAAACAATAATTTTTTTTTTATAAAAATTTCATATTAATAATTTGTTAATTAGATTAATTATTCTATAATTTGTTAACATTTTTGTTATGCCACTATTCCACATTGGAGGCTTATGAAACCATTGAAGAGAATTGTATCTGTAAAATGTACTATCCTACATTGTAAGTTTATAAAACCATTTAAGATTGGTGCATCTATAAAAGGAGCATGTCATCCAATAACCTTTGAATTGTTGTTTATGAGGCCCATTCATGAAGTTGAAATTTTTTTTTAAAAAAATGGGAAAACCACAAAATCGTGACCGGTTCATCGGTTTACGGTTAAACCGACCGATCCGATGGATTTTTAAGCGATTTAATCATAAGCAATTAGTCGTGCATGATTTACCGATTTTGGGCTCGGTTGAACCGGTCGAGCCGGGTCGATTTTGATAACATTACTTCTATGGACCACAAAGACTACCCAGACAAGAAAATGCAACCTCTCAACTACAAATCGAAGAATCACCAACACTCAATTCATACAAATCTTCCAAAAACCAGAAGTTTTAAGAGTTACATATTCATCACAAAGACAAGAATGAGAGAAGACACACAATCGAGAGAGAGCATCCAGAAGCTTCTCAAAACAAGGAAAAATAAGATGAATCGTTATTAGGGCACCACTCAAGCCATATATATATTCATCACATTTGGGCTGGGTTTAGGCCCATTTCAGTATTGCGTTATTGGGCAATGGTCCATGCAGTATCTGAAAGGGACAAGCCCTTTAAATTTCATCATCGCCCCATAATTGGGCTGGACCAATTAAGATAGCATTGCAGCCCAATAAATGCTATAAAAATTTTAATCATGTATTTTAAAATAAACCAAATATAATGGTCCTTGAAATAAGATTTGAAGTTGGTCGTTATCAAATTAAAATATAATGTCAAAATGTTCATTAAACTCTACAAAGCTAATTAGATTAGATTGTCCTTTTGAATTCGTTAGCAATTTTAATTCAATATAATATAATAGATAATGTAGCCAACCCTATTAAAATTGTGGCCACCTTCCCTCTATATGGACATATCTGTGCACTTGAACAGCCCGTTATGAGACAAAGGTCGTCGGTTAAGAAAAATTTCCAATAACCGTTTACACTCCGATGGTCAAATCTATAAACGGACGAGAGATAATATAAGTGCAAGTGACGGAATAAGAGAATTTGGCTAGAGTTAGAGGTTTCATACCTTAATTGTAAAGTAGATTCATAGAAATGGGCTGAGTGGGTTTAGTGAAATAGGCCCAAATTCAAGCCTAAGATGCAATTGTTTACTTAAATAGGCCAAATCAATTAAATAGTAAATGGGAACTATCCGTCTAAACATACCACGTAATTTATTGGTGCAATGCTCTATATTCGCCCACGACACACATTCAAACTAGCAGCATTTTTTACTTTTGTACATCAATCAATTCTTAATTTTATTTGTTTCACCATATTATAATTACACCTCAAAATAGATATATTTTAATAAACACATCATAATATTTTTAAAATTATAGTGCAAACGAAGACCTAGTATTATCCTTCTCATCCATTTCACTCTCGTCCCCTCCCCTCCCCTCCCCTAAACTAAGACTTTGTTTAAACCCCATTTAAAAAAAAAAAAATACATATTGTAATGCTGAAATTTTTAAGAATGCGTGATTAAAAAATATGAAAAGTTTTGAATTTACGTACAAAATTTTTTTATTAGAAGAATGTATCGTTAAAAATAAATTTTTAAAAAAATATTTTTTTTGAAAAATAAGTCTTAAACAGGATTAAGCTACCCAATCCCATTTTGAAAAATATTTGTCCCACCACAGCCCATTGTAAGTTTTCCCAGCTAGGGATGGTAGTGGGTCGGGTTCGAGCGAGGGGGTTTGCTGCCTTCCCTTTTTTTTTCGACATTTTCAAAATTTTGAGTTATGCTATTATTAGAGAATAAAATACAAATTCAAAATTTTAAAATTCAAAACAAATAATGCTCAAACTAACAACACCAATATCCAAAGTAAACACTTGAAACAAACAATATCCAAAAATAAACAATTGCAAATAGAATTACATTGTAACTAAATTTAATTTCTTTATCCAAAATTTGATATTTTTCCATCTTCATAACTTCATTCATCAGCAGAGTTAGAGATTACACAAAATGGATCTTGAAAAAGAAAGAAATATTATACGCAATTTTATCATAATAATTATGATTAAAATTTAGATTATTTGATAAATAAAATTATCTCATCATCAACATCCTTATTATTCATCTAGAAGCAAAATTCAAAATATGCAGATGGTGTAGAATTTGCTATTAATAAAGTAAAATAATTAGTATTAAAAGAATTCATAAAAGGAACAATATGAAAAACGAATGTTTATACACATCGTACCATGAATATCGCCCTATAACCAATTTTGAGTACACATTAAAGCCTCCAAAGTTTTGGGGTGAAGCCTATTTCAGTGTAGATTAACAAATTTACCACTAGTACTGAAGGCAAAATTGAACGACACTGTAGATACTTGGATGGGCAAAATATCTTTTGCAATTTGAGATAAAGTCGGATATTTGATTGTATTTACTTTCCACCATGTTAATATATAAAAATCATCTGACCGAGGCAATATAGACTCATCCAAGAAAGTATCAAGCTCAGTTTTCACATTGCTAGGAGCTCCAACATTGGAAACAAATCTATAAAACACCAGCTGTGCGCTCTGATTTATTATTAACACTTGACGTCTCGGTTTGACAAGAAAAAGTAGAAGACTGAGCTACAAACCCACTTGAGTCATTCTTTTTTAATAATCGTACACCAACTTGCCACAAAACTTGATAAATTTTTTCAATCTCACTTGCAACATTGTGATTAAAAATATGAGGATAATAATACTTAATTAACATTATTTTATACCTTGGATCCAACATTGCTGCTAAAGTCAAAACTCTATGAATATCGCTCCATTACTTGTTAAACTTTTTCATCATACTGGTTGTCATCATTTGAACTCCCTCATAAAGAGATTCAAGCCACTGATACAACGACAGTTTGATATCACACATATTTGAAAAGAAGAGATTAGCACTTAGATACTTTTTCGTGAAAACAATTCATTAACCTTAAAAAAAAACAAAAAAAAAAAACCTTTTGCGATATTTCTTTTGCCAAATCCCAATCATCATCACTAGGTAAACATTTATACTATGACTCCCTATATTTCAAATGAGAAAAAAAATCTTTATAAATCAAAGCAATATGAAGCATCAAGTATGTGGAATTCTACCGTGTTTTACAATCAATCACCATTTTTTTCTCACAATTAAATTTCAATTGAGGTGCAAAGAGCTCATATTTTTTAGATCTCTTTGGCATGGCTGTCCAATAAGCATTACTATCACGGATTTTCTTCACACCACCACTAATAATCTCCAACCCATCCTTCACAATAAGATTTAATATCTGTGCACAACATCTCGTATAGAAAAATCCACCATTCAATACAAGATAATAAGTGCAAAGCTGACTTAACACAATATTGATCATAGAATCATTCATGGTGCAATTGTCTACGGTCAAATATTCAGCTAAACTATCAAATGTTGATGCCACAAATCAATTGATTCATAATTAAACCATAAATGATCCATAAGATCAATTACTATATTGTGGAAACCACAAATAAATTACAGAACAAGTCTGTAAATGGCGAAAACAGTACTAAAAAGGAAAAAATTCAGCTTATATGTTCTTCTTCCTATTACACCTTGAAATTGAAGATTTAAATTTTTGGGAGTGGTTGAACTGTAGGGAGATGGCAAAGGGTTTTTGATTTTGCAACAATCTTGAATTGTGAAGATTGAAGAGTCAGAGGGAAAATCTCAGTGTTGTGAGTGGGCTTGTATACAAAGACTAAGGCCCAATCGGTTCAATAATAAATGGGCTAGTGGGTCAGTGAGAAAATCGGTAGTTCAATGGATTTTTAACGGGTGAATTGTTCAGAAATAAAATTAATTTTAATTTTTTTATTCTTCACCTACATTAATCCAATTTTCTATGCCCAAATTCATTAGCTCAATTTTCAAACTACCGTAAAATATATTGAAAAAAAAATTAATAAAACTCATGTTTGGTTTAGTTGAAAATTAAATTTTTAATAGATTTTGATAAAAGTTAAAAAATTGATAAAAATTGTGAATCATATAAAATATGTATAATAGAAAATGAATCTGAAAAGAATAAGTTTAGAAAATAAGAGCCAAACATGGGGAAAATATAAATAAGACACTAAACGAGATGCCTCGCTCCCCAACCCGAGTGGGCTGTTGCCATCCCTACATAGATTGATGGATTGACTTCTCAAAAGTGCTACTAAGCCCTTGTTTGAGCTCTATTATAGAGAAATATATTTTGAAATAGTAAATTGATAGAGAATTTGTGGTTGAAAATTGAGGAAAAGTTCTAGGTTTGCATATAATATTACTTTATTGAAAAATGTGATAAGTTTCGAAAGAATGAATTTTAGAAAAATGGGGCTCAAACAAAGGCTAAATAACTTAGCGTTCAAATATCTTAATACGGGCTCTCTTTAGCCTCAATTTTATCTTCGTTGAGAATCTTTATTTAAATTTTTTTCTTAAAAATCATATTTCGAAGGTCGCATGGGTGGATATCAGGATATGGGGGATGGCTGCACTGGACTACACCGGTGCTACCCAAGCCCTTATGCATTAAAAAAAAATAATAATAATAATAATAAAATCATAGCCTAACAATAAACAACAACACAACACAATTTTCATAGCCCACCTACACACGACATCCCAATTTCACCAGTCCATCCCAACATTAAAACCAAAATTTTGTTTCAATTTCTTATACCAAACTCAAAAACCCATTTATTTCAACTTTTCTTCTTTATTATCCATCCATCATTACAATTTTGATAGCAAAATGATTATCCTTTTTCTAACTGATTTATTTATTTTATTTCTCTTCTTTATAATGTTGCTTTTTAGAATTCATTCCATTATTTCATCTGCATTTGTCTTTATATTTAATAAAGAATGTTAGAATGTAACCCTCATTGAAGAAGAAAAGTAATAATGAGGAACGATTTGAAAGTTTTCCTGAATTCTTTTGCAGTAGAACAGAAAGTTTTCATGATTTTGATTATACAATCTATGAATCTAATGAACGGACTGAAGTTTTCAGGGTTCTTGAATTTCACACTCTGCTTGCAATTTTCTTTTGTACTGGTTTGTAATAGTTGTTGTTGTCGCTCCAATGTCACACTCAACTTATGCTACCATAAACTACTCGCTGACATGTACTTCGCTTAGCTTGGCCTTTTAGCACGTTGAGTTCCATTTTATATTGGAGTATGGTTGATTTATGATTCACTGGATCTATTGTTGGATTATTGACTGATTATAATATTGTTAAATAGTTAGATAAGCAGTTGAATTGTTGCTAGTGAATTATTTTTCAATTGTAGGTATTTAAGTGTTTTGATTTTTATGCATCTTTAAAATAGAAGACAATGAAAAATGTGAAGATGACAACTGAAATTAAAATGGATGATGATTTCATGTTAATTGTATGACACTATATATCGAAAGAGAATTTATTATGACATTAGACGTTGATTCTATGATAGATGAATTTTATGTTGTAAAATCCAGTCGGACACTATTTTAATAGATAATGTTATGTTAATGTCTTTTTTGGTTATGTGTGAATTTATTTGTATGTTAACTTTTAAAATAAAAAATTGCCCTCGCAACTAGAGGGGAAGTTATGGGACAAATAATAATAATAATAATAATAATAATAATAATAATAATAATAATAATAATAATAATAATAATAATAATAATTATTATTATTATTATTATTATTATTATTATTATTATTATTATTATTATTATTATTATTACTATTATTATTATTACTACTACTACTACTTAGTTGATACATTGAAAAAAAAATCCACCAAAAAAATTGGATTTTCATCAAAAAATTATATTTTTCCTCGTCAAACCCTCCCTTCGCCCCTGCCTGCAACATAAAACCCGACTCCGCCATTTGGACAGTTGTTAAGTATCATGGCGTACATCACTCTAGCTAATTTTTTTGTGTCCCTTTTAGTGGAGCTAAAAATTAGATTTTTAATAGATTTTGATAAAATATAATGTGGGACCTACAAAATAGGAAAATATTTGTTTTGAAAAATAAATTAAAATTTTAAAATTTTTTTAAATACGCTTTTGTATAAATAACGCCATTTTTAAATCTTTCTTATTTATCAATTATTCGTGTGTGTGTGTATTAATGTAATATTCTTCCATAATTAAAATACATTCCAAATTATGTGAGTCCCATTCTTTGAAAAAAAAAATCATTCTTAAACATTATTTTGACATTATTTCAATCACGCATTTTTTAATAAAATAGTACTACACGTAAATTCAAAAAAAATTCTTTTTTTTAACGATATATTTTCCATCAATACAATATTTAAAATGCATTTCCCCCCTAAAATGGGGCTCAACCAAGGGCTGCAAGCAGAGCGGACCGGGCGGGGCATATAAGGTCAATTGACCCCCCCAGTTTTTGAATTTTTTTTTATTATTTTTTTTTGAATGTCAATGTTTAAAACTTACACGATAAATATATAATGCAACCGATGGCTCCAAACTCAGTTTTGTGTCTTTGTCCCTCTTCCAATCTATCGAATGCGAACGCCACTATCATTTACAATTTATCTATCGTTTGAAAGTTTGATTACGACCCTCTAACACAACATGTCTAAGTCCGCCCTTTGTTACAAGAGGATGTGATAGTTATTTTACTATGGAAAGTTTTCCAAGTACTCTTCACAGAATCTTACAGTGCAGCACATGATTAGTAGGTTTTTGTTTATATTTTTGCCAACTATCGATGAAATTGTGCCAAGTGTCCAATTCTTTGAAATTTGCTCTGTACTATGGCTAATTTGAATAGAATAAAGAGTGTTTGAGCCCCTTTAATTTTGAAAAATGTGTTATGAAATAGTGATTGATGTTGAGTGTGTGATTAAAAATAAATAAAAAAATTTTATTTGCGTGTAATATTATTTAATAAAGAATGTGTGATTGAAAATGAGTATTGTAGAAAAAATAATGTAATAGAATGTAAAATAATAGATGACAATTAGGGCTATTGAGAAATCCACGTGGTGATCATCCATAATCAACCGTTTTCGCCACGTGTCGGCCAACAAAAGTTTTCACCACATGTCAACGCAATAGACTTTCTCTCTCCTACTCTTGTTTCATTTGTCTATCCGATATCATCTGGAGTAATAAACACATAGTCGTAACTCGTAATTAGTGCATTGCTGTGTTGATTTGATTTGTAAATTCATGAACGTTAGGGCTGCAGTGGATCCCCTAGTGACGACGAAAGTGATCGGAGATGTGATTGATAAGTTCGTTCCGGCTGCCGAGTTGACTGTGCAATATGAATCAACGCCTGTGGCTAACGGTTGCGATATCAATCCATCGTCGGCTGCCGAAAAACCTCACGTTCATATCAGTGGTTCTCGTGGCTCTCCTAATTATACTCTTGTAATTCCACAATTGTTACAAACTAAATTAAAAAGTTCATTCTGCGTGTTGATTGAATCTAACCTGACTTGGATTGACTGTTTTTAGGTAATGGTTGATCCCGATGCTCCAAGACCGAGTGAACCAACTTTCAGAGAGTGGCTCCACTGGCAAATATTACTAGTAGCATTGCCTATTAAACCCTTCTATTGAAGTAAAGTAGATCAAATCCCTATAAGTTGGTAAATATTTTTAGCATATAACGATGTGAGATTTAATTGCTTAACGTAGATCAAGTCCTTATAAATTGGTCTATATTTTCATCGGATAATGATGTGAGATTTTATTGCTTAACATGTCTCGTAAGATGGTGGCTCGTTTGAGCAGACCAATCTTGTAAACGTGTGTTCGTTGTTGAGACTTAATTAGATCGGATTGCTCATTAGAGTTTAATGAACTCTAATACCATATTAAAATTTGAGATTTCATCTCAAAAGGTTTTTTTTGTGCCAGGCAGCGTGCGTTAAGATTCGTCGCGTGATTGTCTAGGCGAGGTAGGAGATCTATACGAACAAAGCATTTCTCTTTCCGACTGTTTTCATGTATCAAATCCAATGTCCTTTTCTTTCTATGAGAAAAAGAAGTGTGGAGGAGAAGCAGCCGAGCTCATTCTCTTCGCTTCTTGGGCAAAAGAAAAGAGTAATGCGTAGTCACATCTGTTGGATCAACATCCGACTTGAAAGAATGTTCAGGCAAGGGTTTGTAGAACGAAGGGAGTGTACAATTGGAGCGCAGCCCCAACAATCAACTTCTCACTTTTGATGTCCCACGATTATGCTAGTTTAGAAACTAAGGAGAAGGACAGGGGTCCACCGCTCCATAGGCATCTAACATTTTAAGTTGGCGTTGTTCAAGTCTTTATTTATCTTTATTCGATGTGAAATTTTATCCTTAACACTATTTATGGGAAAAAAAGTAGAAATCTTGTGTTTCCTTTGTTTCTTTTGGCGAGCACAAAATGCACTCACACTGTCACACAATGAAAATTGCTGCTGTCATGGCCACAAATAACGCTTAGCCATCACTTTTATGCAATGCAAACAGTGGTTGCCTATGAATTTCTGCTTGCCATTTCTTTCATAAGCTAATTTACATATAATTACTAGTCATGCTTATTATCGTCTTATAAAAGTTTAATGTAGAGAGATGAAACACGTTATCTATGTCACCAAAGTCTTGTCCCATTTCTTTTTCTCGTACGAATTTCAATAAACGAAAATTTTAATGGATATATATTTGTTTAAATTAAGCCACTGTTTGCAAATTTTATATATCTTTTATTAAAAGAAATAATATGAGGTCTCACGAATATTCACACATTTTCGATTGAATTTAAAACAATTTATAAATTGTGTATCCAAGTGGAGGTTTAGGCTAAAACATGATTTCTTGATTTTGATTCTTGCAGGATGGTCATAAATATTCCAGAGGGAGCTGATGCGAGTGAAGGTTATTTTAGACTCTACTATTTTGTTATTTAGACCTAGTTTGACAAAACTTCTGTGTGGTTGAAAAATCGATAAAATTGTGATCCAATAAAATATATTGTTGTAATTAAAGTTTGATCAACTTATAATCTCAAATAAATTTTGTCAAGTTCTATGCCGACCTTGATATCATAAAAATTGTTTAATATTTGGATTTGGATTATTATTGCAGGCAAAGAGTTGATGCCATACATGGGACCTCAACCACCAACAGGCATTCACCAATACGTATTTGTGGCTTTCAAGCAGAAAGGTGTAATGGAAACTGTGAAAACCAGGCTAGTCGAGCGTAAAAACTTCAGCACTCGTAAGTTCGCTGGCGAGAATGAGCTTGGACTGCCAGCAGCTACATTGTATTTCAACTCGCAAAGTAACCAAAGAGTAAGAAAAAATAGATGACGAAGGTGTTCTGGTAAATTTTAAGATATAGACGTTTGTGTAGTTATATGTTTTTCTTTTTCCTTAAAGAGTAGCTAGCTCGGTTTAGCAGAATAATGTAATTATGGTATTATGAGATGTAACTGTGATGTGTTAAATATTACAATTATGCTACGCAAGCAGGCTCAAAGACAGGTTAAAAAACAGGGGAACACATGTCGACATAGGATTTGACAGTTTGAAAAAAAAAAGAATAGAAACAAACATCCAACCACATGCTGTCAAGTCAGCTTGTCCCACTTTTTCCTGTTTCTGAACCTATTCAACCATTATTATTGTAAATATTATGGGAAACACTTACCATGCAAGCACAAGAGAAAGGGCTTTCATCACTTGAGCCTTAGGTGTACGTAGGAAACTTGCACTTTGCCTTCTTAAGAAGAGGGGTTTACCTACTAGGCCTGACAACGGAGATTTAGAATTCAAATGTCAATATTTACTTTCTCACAATATCCATTTTTGGAGAGTCGTTGAATAATGTTTTGTCTGTTGGGTCATGACTTTAAGAGTATTCAAAAAATTTGTTTTTTTTTCCCATTATGCAGAAGGGTAAGGGGGTCGCTTACATAATCGACTCCGATGAACAACCTTTTTGCGTGTTCGTGGTGTGAGTTGCGTCTCATGGTTTATCCCTAGGAATTCTTTTTCGTTGCTTTACATGAAGGCGAAGAAAGGAGTGGCCTTACTTTAATTCATGATATTTAGCCCCTGGGGCACTTCTCCACTGGCAAAGGACGGGTGTTCAATTCTTAGAGCTCTTGGAAGGCAAGGCACATACTGGAAGGCAAGCTTTATCCTGGAAGGTAGTAGTGTCTTGGAAGGCAAGGCGCAACATGGGTTGGCTCACTAGACACTTTGGCAGTCCAGTTGGAGAGGTGCTCGAACCCTGGTCAGTTGGAGGCACATCCCTTGGTTTAACTGGTCTGTGCGAAGAGGGGCCGGATCACAGACCCAAGGAATAGTCGCCGAAAGCATACACCTTGATTAAAAAAAAAAACAAAGGAGTGGCCTACCTATTTGACTCCTATGAACAACTTATGGGTATCTGTGGCGTGCGTGGTGTGATAATGTTTTTCTAGTGGGTCATGGCTTTATGGGTATTAATGAAATCGAGTATTTGTTTCTTTTTATTTTATTTTTATTATTTATTATTTTTTTATTTTTTTGATATGCAGGTATCCCAGCTTACACCAGTCTAAATCCTGGACTCCCAAGACCCTTGCCCCTAGAACCTTGGAGGGGGTAAATTGCGAGTTATGCCTCAACTGGATCACAGATTCCCCCTATTGTCTATATACTTCTGCGCACAAGAGATCCTCCTCCACAGTGATTGCTCCATACCAAATTTTTGGCCGCAAGTTCCCACCAGGAATCGAACTCTCCACCCTGCCGCTGGAAGCAAGACAATGTTGATTGATCCACCAGTTGAGTTGTGCCCCGGGGGCGAGTATTTGTTTCTTTAGTATGGAGAAGAGGATGGGAGTCGCTACCTATTTGACTCCATACTTTTAGATATTCATGGCTCAAGTTGTGGAATAATGTTTTAGCCATGGGTCAATTGAGATTGTGATAAATTTTAAAAATCCTTCAAAATTTAGGTGTCCACAATTGAGATTAGATGTCCACAATTGAAATTTTAAGGAAATTCATTGAAATCCTTTGAAATTTAGGTATCCTCAATAATTAGTGAATTTATAAAGATTTCATTAATAGAGGAATTTTAGAAGTTTTGGATTGATTTCAAGCTTAAAAATACGTAGAGTCAAATCTTTAGAAATTTTGCTATATTTGATGAGATTCTTATGAAATCTGTGGAAATTTATTAAAATCCACGAAATTCATTAGAATTTATAATCTTTTAAAATTCATCAACATCTTAGTTGAAGATACTCCGTAAGTTTTTCTTTCTTTAGTATGAAGAATAGAAAGGGAATTGCCTACCTATTTGATTCTGATTAACAACTTTTGGATACTTGTGATGTATGTTGTCTGCTAATGTTCTTTCCATGGGTCACGGCTTTAAGCATATTAATGAAATAGCATTTTTCCTTTTTTTAGTAAGAAGACGAGCAATGGTATTGTCTACCTATTTGATTCCAGTTAATGACCTCGAAATTTTCGAAAGATGAGTCGTGTGACCATGTTTTGCTTGATGGATGTGGCTTTAACGTTATCCATGAAATTGCATTTCTTTTTCGTTAGTAAGAAGAAGATGATGAAAAGGAATAGATTCACGTACCTATTTGCTTCCAATGAACAATGTATTGGTATTTGTGGTGATAGTCATGTGACAAATTTTTTTTTGTGGGTCACGTCTTTAAGGATATTCACTAAGTTGTGTTTTTGTTTCTTTTCTTTAGTACTAGTCGCAGTCATGTGCGTTGCACGAATTTTGTATTTATCATATTTTTATTAGCGTATGAATTTTAGTTTTTTTTTAAGTTTTTGAAGTAATATCTAGAAATATTCCATGATATAAGAAAATGATTGCAAACTATTTTTACAGTTGCAACAGTATTGTGTTATCTGAAAAAATATGCTTGTATTTTCATACTTAAATAAGAAATATACGAGATTATACAAACTATTTTGCTTGTATTCTTTGATAGTGTTGATATGATTGAGTTGAATGTGAAGATTATATTTCTAAATTTTGTGTAATTCAATATTGAAAAATTGAAGATTGAGCATAAAATTATAAATCGACTTGCATATTCATATGCGTTTTATATTTTGTCATTCATATATTTTAATATTTATTTTATGCTTATGTTGAAAAAATAAAAAATTTGAAATTTTTTTTCTGACATTCGGTTTGGTAAGTGAATGTATAGTGTTCTGCATTCTCGATATTTGTAAGTGCAAAAATCAGTATATACGGTAAGCTGCAATACGGTAGGTAGCATATACGGTAAGTTGCCTACAAATACGGTAAGCTATATATACGATAAGCTGCGAATACAGTAGACAGCATATACGGTATTGAAATTTATTGTAGTGGACGAAACCGAATTCATTCATACCGTATATGCACTTTACATATCATATATGCAACATACCGTATTTGCAGCTTACCACATATGCAGCATACCGTATTTATATCAGATCGTATTTACAGCATACTATATTTGCATCATACCGTATTTACAGCATACTGTATATGCAGCACACCGTATTTACAGTATATCGTATTTGCACATATTGTATTTAGATACCGTATTTGGCAGATATTGACTTTTGTAATTCAATATTGTTTTCTTTTTTATAATTTTATTTCGGGGAATTTTTTTTAAAAAAAAAGTGATTATGAAATTGCTAATTTTTAAATGTGTTTTTTGTTGAAGATAAAAATGATTTTTTTATACTATTTGTAAAAAAAAAATTATTGTAATTTTATTATCGTAATAAGAAGATTTACTACGATTATTTAAAAAAAAAATTCACAACACAATAAATCCATATTTTTAACCTGGTGACTGCAAAATTCTTTTGTGTATCAATAAAACATTTTCCATTCAAACAATAATGCCAAATTTTTTAGTATCATGCTTTCATTTTCTTCTTTTCACAAATTTTACTTTTTTCGTTTTTGTCCTCTTCATTTTTCTAAATTCTTTTGTTGTTAGCAATGATTATTTCTTTGAGATTTCTTTTTTGTATTATATTGAAATTAAACTTATTCTTGTAATTATATTTTTTTATTATATTTAATGCATATTTTTAACTAATAAAATAACAAACTAAACAAATATTAGGTTGCGTGATTAAATTAAAAAAAAATAAAAGTCGCTGCATGACCGCACAGATTGTATTATAGCATATACGATAAGCTATATGTTGTAATATGTATATTGCTGTAATATAACAAAAAAAAATTGTACAGCAATAATTTTTCATTAATTATGCTAAACATTGTATTATAACATATACGTATAGTATGTTATATCTTAACTATAACATATAGTATTATAACATACCGTATTTGCACATATTGTCATTAGACTAATCACCAACATTTGTTATAAATAAATCCAAGTCCCATGTAATGTAGATTTAATTCATATTAATTTGCACAATTGTATTTCTAGTATAGACATTGCAGTGGTTTAATTTGCTCTAGAATGACTTCAAAGTTATTTTGCACCGACATAAGAAATTTCAAATGTATAATATGTGCCACTGCATAATTATAAATCGACTTGCATATTCATATGCGTTTTATATTTTGTCCTTCATATATTTTAATATTTATTTTATATCTGAAATTTTTTTCTGACATTCGGTTTGATAAGTGAATGTAGGGTGTTCTGCACTCTAGGTATTTGTAAGTGCGAAAATTGGTATATACGGTAAGCTGTACATACAGTAGGTAGCATATATGGTAAGTTGCCTGCAAATACTGTAGGCTGCATATATAGTAAGTTGCAAATACGGTAGACAACATATACGGTATTGAAATTTATTGTAGTGGACGAAACCGGATTCATTCATACCGTATATGCAACATACCGTATTTACAGCTTACCATATATACAACATACTGTATTTGCACCATACCGGATATGCAGCACACCGTATTTACAGCATACCGTATTTGCATCATACCATATTTACAGCATACCGTATTTACATTATACCGTATATGCAGCACACCGTATTTACAGCATACCGTATTTGCATCATACCGTATTTATAGCATATATTTGTATCATACTATATATAAAGTATACCGTATTTGCATCATATCATATTTACAGCATATCGTATTTGCACATATTGTCTTTAGATACCGTATTTGGCAGATATTGGTTTTTGTAATTCAATATTATTTTCTTTTTTATAATTGTATTTTCGGGAATTAAAAAAAGTCATTATGAAATTGCTAATTTTTAAATGTGTTTTTTTGTTGAAAATAAAAATGATTTTTTTATGTTATTTGTTTACTTCTCACTGTACAGAGAATTTGCCAACTCTGCGCACATGGTTTGCCATCTCTCCGCATTGTGCGGAGAGGAGTATTTTTTTTTTTTGCTCATGGGAGTTTATATTCACTAAAATTATTATTATTTTTTTAATGCTAGTGACATGATGTGTGGAAGAACATTTGTTTGACATAAACAAAATGGAAAATAAAAAATGACATCATGCATAGTAAAATTGGAATAATTTACTATTGCATCAATAGTAGACCCTCCTTTCCCTTTTTATAAGAAGTTAGATATATATATATATATATAAACAAAAAAAACGAAAAGTCCATGCACGGAGGCCGAAAAAAAAACTACAAAAAAAAAATCAATGCACTCTATGCACGGGCATAGTTTTTTCTCCCCAGTTGGAAAAAAATAAAATTTTAAATAATTTTTAAAAAAATACAAAATAAAAAAAATACAAAAATTTGAAAATATATATATAAATATTATTTTGTTAAAATTGAAAAATTAAGTTTTATTTAAAAGAGAAAAGAATAAAAAAGAAATTTAAATAAATTGATAAAAAGAACAATTACTTATAATAAAAAAAAATTTATAAACTTTGCCTGCCTCCGTGCATGGAGGCAAAATGCCTCTGTACACGGAGGGTTAAGCTAAATTTTTTTCTTTTCTTTTCCCCTCCGTGCATGGAGACTAACCTATGCAGTTATAAATTGAAAGAGAATATCCACATACACAAACACTTAAATAACAAACTCAGGTTCCCACATAAAATAACTTGAAGTGGCACTTACTGGATGGTCAACTCCCTTGTTTGTGTAAGAATTAGAACCCTAACAGCAGGCTTATTCTTCGGACGATACAACAGTCACTCCAAGGTTGGTAGGGCAAAAGAATTTTAAAATTTTTTTAAATAAATTGTATTTGAAAGAGAAAAGAATAAAAAGAAATTTAAATAAATTGAAAAAAAAAACCAATTATTTATAAAGTAAATTTTTCAATTTTAATTAAATAATATTTATATATCCTTCATTTAATTTTCATAACTTTATTTTATTTTTTACTTCTAAATAATTTTAAACGAATTTTTTTTTACTTATATAAGTAATTTTTTCATATATTAGAAATATTTTTTTGTTAATTTTTTTTTTAATTTTTTTTTTTACTAAAAGTGAATTTTTTTTTTTTTTTTTTTTTTTTACTTATAAAAGTGGTCAGCACGGAGTAAGGCGGGAGATATGAAAAGTTGCGTGTTAGATAGATTCACATTGCCTCTCTTACACTATATATATAATACAATAATATAAACAAATGAGTTGATTTGAAAAGGCGTGGCCATAGCATATGAAAATGGAGAACGGAAAAGTACAAAAAAAAAAATTGAATAATCCTTCGTGCATGGAGACCACACTATATATAATTTTTTTTAAATTCTTCTCTTCAATTTTTTTAACCTATAAATAACTTTTTCGTTAAAACTGAAAAATTAAGTTTTATTTAGAAGAGAAAAGAATTAAAAAGAAAAAAATAATTGATTTTTTTAAGAAAAAAACGCATTTGTTAACACATACGTTTAATCTCCGTTTAACTATTTTTGATATTTATTTAGATCATTTGATGTCTTTATGATATAGTTCTCAAAATGAGTTTCGAGATAATGTAAAATATTTATCAATTCAACTATCTACAATCGTCGATAAATTTTTAAAGTTAGCTTGTTACCGAAAATTTCAAAATAGTAATAAAATAATTGATTTTTTAAAGAAAAACGACTTATGCGTATTTTTTAACACATACGTTTAATGTCCGTTTAATTATTTTTTATATTTATTTAGATCATTCGATATCTCTATGATATAGTTCTCAAAATGAGTTTCGAGAGAATGTAAAACATTTATCGATTCGACTATCGTACAATCGTCGACGAATTTTTAAGTTAGCTTGTTATCAAAAATTTTAAAATATAGTTTGAAAATGCCTACTTTGATGTCCCATAACATTTGCTATGATTGACCGTTTTACACACCGTTAACGACGTGCAATACTACGCCGCAAGTACTTCAAAATGATATTAAGAATGTAATATTTCGATTTCGTTTGATATCCCGTAATGAGCCTGAAAATGAAAACAAAAACATAAGTAAAAAAAATTCATTTCTCTTCTCTGTGCACGAAGACCTTGGTCTACTTGCAAGGTCTCCGTGCACGAGACCTCATGTCTCCGTGCACGGCGGCTCAGTCCCCTTATTTTTTTTAAATAAAAGCTAATACATCTTTATACTATATAAACTAACTACAATGATATATATATATTATTTTTTTAATTTTTAATTTTTTTACAACTTGAAGCAAACTTTTTACTATGTAAAGAAATATACTTAAAACTTTGAGTTAATATTTAATCTAAAGTAATATTTAGATAAATTTAATTTAAAAAATTCAATATTACTAAAAATATTATTATAAAATTAAATATTGTCTGAAATTATTAGATATATCCAACTACGATGATATAGTTTTTTTTTTTTATCTATAATAATGTAAAAAATATATACATGCACTCTATGCATGGAGGAACGCGTCGTTTTTGCTCTCCACTTTGAAAAAAAAAATGAAATTTTAAATAATTGAAAAAAAATTAAGTCATACCGCATAATTTTTTTGAGCAAAATGATGTATTGAGAAAAATGTTGCGAAAAAATAATAAATAGTAATAAAAAAATTGATTTTTTTAAGAAAAACGATTTATACACATTTTTTAACACATATATTTAATGTCCGTTTAACTATTTTCGATATTTATTTAGATCATTCGATGTCTCTACGATATAGTTCTCAAAATAAGTTTCGAGAGAATGTAAAACATTTATGATCCGTACAATCGTCGACGAATTTTTAAAATTAGCTTGTTATCGAAAATTTCGAAATAGTAATAAAATAATTGATTTTTTTAAGAAAAACGATTTATGCGTATTTTTTTAACACATACGTTTAATGTCCGTTTAACTATTTTTTATTTTTTTTAAATATTTGTGTTGTTTATATTATAAATTTTTTTTCAATTTAAAATTCTTTTCTCTTAATAATTTCAAACAAAAACTTAGTTTTGATTTGCACTATAAATAAATTTTCTTTTCAACTTAAAATTCTTTTTTAATTTCTTTCTCTTTAATTTTTTTACTCACAAGTAACTTTTTACCTCTTAGAAATATTTTCTATCTTATATTATTAGTATTTTTATTTTTTAATAATTTCAGATAATATTTAATTTTATAGTAATAAAATATATAAAAAAATTTACTTTAAAATATTTTATTATACTGTAAGAAACTACTGCAACACATAATTTTCATACCCCCAACACTCCATGCTCAACCACAGTTATATAGATATATATATAGTAGGGATATAAGAAAAAAATTACTTTTGTATAAAAAAATAAAAAAATATTTTACAAAAAGTTACTTTTAAATAAAAAATTTGAAGAAAAAAGAATTAAAAAAAATTTTATTTTTTGTTGTTCACATTATAATTTTTTTTTTCAATTTATAATTCTTTTCTCTTAATAATTCCAAACAGAAATTTAGATTTGAGAATTTTTTTTTTTTGTAGTTTTACGTTATAAATAATAGTTTTTTTTTATTTAGAATTCTTTTTAATTTCTTTCTTCAAATTTTTTATTATTAATCAGTATTTTTTAATAGTTTGAGATAAAATTTAATTTTCTAGTAATAATTCAATATATAAAATGATGAAAAAAAACATATTCACTCCGTGCATGGAGAAAAAAATCTCCGTCATACCACATAATTTTTTTTTGAGCAAAATGATGCATTGAGAAAATTATTGCGAAAAAAAATAAATAGTAATAAAATAATTGATTTTTTTAAGAAAAACGACGTATACGCTTTTTTAACACATACATTTAATCTCCGTTTAACTATTTTCGATATTTATTTAGATCATTTGATATCTCTACGATATAGTTCTCAAAATGAGTTTCGAGAGAATGTAAAATATTTATCGATTCGACTATCGTACAATCGTCGACGAATTTTTAAAGTTAGCTTGTTATCGAAAATTTCGAAATAGTAATAAAATAATTGAGTTTTTAAAGAAAAAACGACTTATGCCTATTTTTTAACACATACGTTTAATGTTCGTTTAACTATTTTTGATATCTATTTAGATCATTCGATATCTCTACGATATAATTCTCAAAATGAGTTTCGAGAGAATGTAAAACATTTATCGATCTGACTATCGTACAATCGTCGATAAATTTTTAAAGTTAGCTTGTTATCGAAAATTTCGAATTATAGTTTGAAAATGACTATTTTGACGTCCCATAACATTTGCTATGATTGATCGTTTTATGCACCGTTAACGACGTGCAATTCTATGCCGTGAGTACTTTAAAACGGTATTAAGAATGTAATAGTTCGATTTCGTTTGATATCCCGTAATGAGCCTGAAAATGAATACAAAAAAAATCTCTCCGTGCACGGAGAGATTTTTTTTTTTTTTGCTTTGTAATTTTACGTTATAATTTTTTTTTCAATTTAAAATTCTCTTTAAGTCTTTTCTTCTCAAATTTTTTACTTACAAGTAATATTTTGTAAAAAAATTTCTGTCGCATATTATCTCTATCTTTTTTTTTTTTATATAAAAGTAATTTTTTTCTTATATCCCTACTATATATATCTATATCGGAGTGGAGGATGAATGAAAATTGTGTGTTGCAGTAAATTTGGAGGTAGTGTATAATAAAATAAAATATATATCAAGCAAACGGCGTCGTTTTTGGCCCTCAATTGAAAAAAAAAAAAACAAAACAAAAATACTACAGTAAAGATGGATCAAGGCATTGTTGCTTTCTACAGTGCCCTCACATTCTCCTTTTTATATAGTAGGGATAAAGAAGAGGATGGGACCGCAAACCTATTTGTCTCCAATTAACAAATTTTAATTATCCATGGTGCGAAGTCATGTGACAATGTTTTGCCAGTAGGTCAAGGCTCGCTTTAAAGATGTTCATGAAATTGCATTTTTCTTTCATTAGTATGAAGAAGAGGAAGGAATCATCTACCTATTTGATTTCAATGAACAACTTTTGGTTTCACGAAATAACGCGTTTTTTTCTTTTTTTTTTTTTCTATAGTTTGAAGAGGAGCAATGGAATCACCTACCTATTTGATTTCAATTAACTACCTTTGAGTATGAGGGGTGTGTGTCATGTGAAAATGTTTTGCTTGTGGGATGTTGCTTTAAGGATATTTACAAAATTACATTTTTTTTCCCTTTAGTATGAAGAAAATGAAGGGAGTCACGTATCTATTTGACGCCAATGAACAACTTGTGGGATTTGTAAAGTTAGTCATGTGATAATGTTTTTGTCATGGGTCATGGCTTTAAGGATATTCATGAATTGCATTTTTTCTTTCTTTATTATGAAGAAGAGGAAAGGAGCCGCTTATCTATTTGACTCCAATTAACACTTTTAATTATTCATGTTGTGAGTCTTGTGACAACATTTTGTGTTTTTCTTTCTTTTTTATGAAGAAGGGGAAGAGACTAGTCTACATATTGGACTCCAATGAACAAATTCTGAATATTCTAAATTTCTAATGTGTCGCTTGGCAGTGTTTTGCCAGTGAGTTATGGCTTTAATGACATTCATGAAATTGCATTTCTTTCCTTGGTACAAAGATGAGGAAGGGAATCACCTAGCTATTTGATTCCAATACAACAGTCTTTGGGTATTGATGGTGTGAGTTGGGTGACAATATTTTTCCCATGGAACATCGTCTTTCAGGATATTCAAAAAATTGCATCTTGCTTTCTTTAGCGTGGAGAGAAAGGGGGTCAGGTACCTATTTGACTTCAATGAACAATTTTTGGGTATTCTTGGTGCGAGTTACTTGACAATTTTTTTGTTCACAAGTCATGACTTTTAAGGATATTCATAAAATTATTATTATTTTTTTTATTTTTATTTTTTTGTATGAGTAAGAGGAAAGGAGTCGTCTATCCATTTGATTCAAATGAAAAACTATTCAATTTGTGAATTTACTATGTAAATTCGATAACCATTCTTTGGACCATCAAGACAATTTACTAGTTCCAATAGATTTAAATTTTGATAAAAGCAGATAAAGTGTTTGATTTATAAGTCTTGGGTGTAGTTAAAATTTGTTGTTAACTATAACTTAATTTTTAATCAAAAAATTTGTTTTTCTCGACGAACCAAACATGAAACATGCTTTATGTCCGGATATCTTTTCTCCTGTCATTAATGTGCAGAAATATCAAATACTTACACATTGAAATTAGGGCATGTTTGATTGGTTCGAATTCCATGAATTCCACTTTTTTTTTTCAATTTTGTGTGTTTGATATATTTTATTTTCCATGAAATTGTATCAAAGATTTATAGGAATAGAAATCACACTGTTATACTCTTGAAGATTCAACTGCAGCCCCAAAGAGTACGCAAATTTGAAATTCCTAAACCATACGGTCCACTAATCCGACACTCCGAACCTTCCAAATTGAACGCCAAATCAAGCGACAAATTTTCTTCCTTTCCCATCCTTCGGCGCCGGTGCAAAATAAATCTCTATATCCTTTTGCATAACTTCTTTTGAATAAACCCATAAGAAAAGTTCGTATCTTTACCAATTAACGGACTATTTGTAAGAAGAATGAACCTGATTGAAGATGGTGTAATTGTTTTAGGTGGCGGATTCTGAATATTATATTGGGAGATCGATATGATTCAATCTTATTTTCCGGCAATCTTTAGAGAATGCTCGTGGTCGATACCATACCCTCCTGAGCTTATTAGTCTCTGAACTTTTCTTTCACGCTCAGTTTTCGCCATGTCTAGGTCTCTCTTTCTCTCTCTCTCTCTCTGTAGATTTAATTCTTCCATTTTCGATTTTTTTTTTCCTTCCAATATTATGTCTATGTTTTCAATATTTTTTTCATGTCTTCGATTATACAATATCGTTGTTTTTAAAATGCTTGAAATCTGCCTTTGAATCTTTTCAATATACTGCAGAGTGGAGTATTTCTACCATTGTTCTGAAAGGTAGTTTAGGATTTACTTCAATTAATCTGCTATATCAATGCAATGCATGTGCTTATGTATGCTTATATACTCTGGGCTTTTTGAAAGAGCTATGGTTTTAAGCCTAGCAGATTTTGATTATGCTCATATAATTGATGAACTTCTTGAAATGAAATGTTATTTCTTTTCATGTTATGCGAGTAAAAGCATTGAGTATTGAAATTGTGGGAAACTCTTATTCTGGCTAAAATCAAGAGTTCCCCTATTTTGCTGGTTAAGATTGTACACTGCTAATTGAATGATTCAATGCAAATATTAAAGTTTGAAGTGTACTACTATTATCAATTTTAAATGTCTTTGGAGTATGTCAACTCGGTGAAAACATGTGAATAGGGAATGAGTACGACACCATGTATGTCGTTACTTATTTGAAAAGAAAAATTCTTATTGGCGGGTATTCTCAACCTCTTCATGTTAATGCAGATTTCTGACAATTGGTAATATTAGGAGAGTTGGACAATTTTTGCGCAAAAATCAGATTAGCAACAATGCTGAATGGTCAAACTATGAAGCACTTGTTGGACCAGGGTTATGTTCTCGTCAATACAAATTGTATTCGCAATATATTAGTCCTAGCAGGAGACTTCCTGGATTTGCTATTCATGGAACCAGAAATGGTAACTGCAATAGCTACTTCAAGCATTTTTCTTCCTCACCTGCAAGTAATACTTTAGCACATCATACCCAAGTTACGTGGAAGAGGTTGTTACATTGGGCGTTACAAAGTGGGAGATCTTTGTTGCCCATAAGTAGGATTGCACAAGCTGTTAGCTTGGCGCTTTGCCGTTCTTATGGTGTCATTCCTGGTATATTTGCCTTAACCTGTGGAAGCAATGTTGCTTGGGCGCAAGCGGTGTCAGACATAGATATCTTCCAGCCGAGGAATTATTTGTACGCGAGTGCTCAGGATGGGCATGTTTTCTTGACCTCATTGATTCTTTCAATGTTGGAAGGGATTTCTTTGTTGCTGAGAGCATTATATTTGGCTGTTCTATTCGCACCCACCATTGCAATGGCTCCATTTGCAGAATCTTTTGGACCTGAGTTTAGGAAATTGTGGCTCCGGGCTGTTCATCAGACACTAGAGAGAGCAGGTCCAGCATTTATAAAGTGGGGCCAGTGGGCAGCCACACGGCCAGATCTCTTTCCTAGAGACTTGTGCATTGAACTTGCGAAACTTCAAACAAAAGCACCAGAACATAGCTTTGACTACACTAAAAAAACTATTGAAAGAGCCTTCGGTCATAAAATTTCAGAAATTTTTGACGACTTTGAGGAGGAACCTGTGGCATCTGGGAGCATCGCTCAAGTGCATCGAGCTTCTTTGCGGTCTCGATACCATGGCTGTCAGATCAAACCTATGCTTGTTGCGGTGAAGGTGAGACATCCAGGTGTTGGCGAGTCAATAAAAAGGGATTTTGAGATAATTAATATTGTAGCACAAATTTCAAATTGCATTCCTACACTGAAATGGTTAAGATTGGATGAAAGTGTCCAGCAGTTTTCGGTTTTTATGATGTCTCAAGTTGATCTTGCACGAGAAGCTGCCCATTTGAGCCGCTTCATATATAATTTTCGCAGATCGAAGAACGTTTCTTTCCCAAAACCTGTATACCCACTAGTACATCCCGCCGTGTTGGTAGAAACTTTCGAGCATGGTGAAAGCGTTTCTCATTATGTTGATGAACTCCATGGAAATGAACAAATCAAAAGTGCTCTTGCACACATTGGAACCAATGCACTGCTGAAGATGCTCCTGGTAACATATTAATCTTCTTTTTTCTTTTTTCTTTTTCAATGCCTTTTATGTGTCTTATGCCCTGTGAGTTGGTAATAATAATTACAACTATTTTCTTCTACTTCTTTATGTGGTGAATTATGCTAGAAGTGATTTTGATTTTTTCCATGTGATGAAAATTGCTATTGCAGCTTCAATGATTATAACAATGTGAATTAGCTGCAGCCCATTTTTTTGCACCATCCTGTTAACATTTCTTATGGCATTTGAAAAGCTCCCGAGGCTACGCCTTCCAGTCCTCTCTTGAAGCTGTCTTTAAGCACTTTGAAGCTTACACCTTGAGTTCCGTTTATCAAGGCTTACACCTTGACTTAATACAGACAATAATAATGGATTTTATCAATGTTGTTATGTGGTTTACTAATTTGACGATTTATTATTTGTATTTTATCGATCTATTTTCCGTTTGTTAAAGTGTTTCATTATGGCTTTTCAAGATAGTTTACAGGAATTGAAAAATATTTCTGTATCTTTATATTCTTTTTGAATTATTT
>NW_019243238.1:43482-52690 GCF_002742605.1 Olea europaea var. sylvestris | reverse complement strand
CATCTGCTTGACAATTTAGGTCGTGTAATGCTGTAACAAGGATAAAGATATTATTAGGGGTTAAGCATTTAACTTATGTGAACAAAATGCTTAATGCTCAATCTTGGCTTTGCTTACTTGCTAATGCTACGTTGAGATCATTTCCAATGCTTTTGCATTAAGTAGTTAACATTTTAGGAGTCATTACTGCCTCATACTCATACTGTTTGACCAGTAAGTTAAACTGAATACCTCTGCTAGAATGAGATAACGATATACCTATGAAAAACTATGGATTGGCCTGTTTTCTGAGATGTTTTTCTTCTTTTCCTTGGCAGGTAGACAATTTTATTCATGCTGACATGCATCCTGGAAATATCCTTGTTCGTGGATCCCAGAGCATGCCTTCTCATAAGCGGCTCTTCAAATCGAAGCCTCAGGTCGTATTCCTTGATGTAGGCATGATTGCTGAACTTTCTAAGAATGATAGGATGAATTTAGTAGAATTCTTTAAGGCTGTTGCTTGTAGAGATGGCCAAACTGCAGCAGAGTGCACACTAAAATTGTCAAAGAAACAGAGCTGCCCAAAGCCAGAGGCCTTCATTCAGGTGAATTTCATCCACAACCACTTATTTTTTAAATGGATAAAGATTGTAAAAGATGCAGTTGGAGTCGAGTATAGGAGTCATTTCCGCCTTGCAATTTTACTATGGTCTTTGACAAATTTTGTGGTTTTCATTGATTTCTTTGCTTTAACAGGAAGTGAAAGAGTCATTTGATTTTTGGGGGACTGCAGAAGGTGATTTCGTCCATCCTGCTGAGTGCGTGCAGCAATTGCTTGAGCAAGTTAGGCATCATAAAGTAAACATTGATGGCAATGTTTGCACAGTGATGGTGACAGTTCTGGTTCTTGAGGTAGTCTTTTCATAAAATTTTAGTAATTGTGGTACACGTGATTCACAATATTCATGGAAAGAAACTTTTTTGTTCAGTCATGAGGTTAGTTCTTGAACGCAGCCAATAGTATTTTCACATTTCACCCTTTTATTGGAGAGAACATTTGGAATTATGTCGGATATGTAGTGCCTGATCATGCTGTTTACTTATTTCTTGAATGTGGATCACGGGTTATATTGGGTAGTTCCTACATATATTAAGTTACATAATATTCTTACCATATATATATATTAAGGATTTTGGAGGATAGTCATTTTTGTGACGAGACGCATGGGATCTGTACGCTTCATCAATATAGTGATACACTACACTCACGCATTGAGAGTAAAACATTCAAACCTCTGTGCGCGCTTTTCGTGTTTCTGATTTCCTTTTTTCTATCATTGCTTTTGAATTTGGGATTAGAGCTTAATCCTTCGCAAATTAAATGTCTGTTCTATCTCTCCGCTTCACCACCTTTTGTCTATATGTTGAAGGAGCTACTATGTCCTGATTTTATGCATAACATAACATCTCTCTATTTGAAGAATAAACAAATTCTGTTGTGGGATTGTAGTAATTCTTCCTTTTTTTAATTGCTTTTATTTGTAGGGTTGGCAGCGGAAGCTTGATCCAGATTACGACGTAATGCATACTCTAAAATCACTTCTCTTTAAAGCTGACTGGACAGAGTCGCTTTCGTATACGATTGAACGACTCATGGCCCCGTGAAGAAGAGCCTGCATAACATTTTTGCCTGTCTAGAACACATCAAAATATACATAGTTCAGTGGAATTTATAATTTGTTGCAAGATTTTTGTTTTTGCTTCACAACCGTTGCCTTGTTACAATTTTGTACGGGAATCGTTTATGTTTCTAGTATTTTTGTATGTTTAGAGAACTGATTCACAACGCATGATGCAGACACTGTAAAAGCCTATGCTGCTGCGACTTTTTAAGAGAATATCCTTAATAGAATTGATCAATTTGTTTCTAATTTTATTAGTAGAGAAGTATTTTCTATCCAATTCTTAAAAACATCATTATCATTATCAAGTGATCAGATAAAACTATTACACGATGTATCAATGTCATTCCAGCTGTAAAGTCTACCAATAAATTATAATACATTATCAAATTGAAGTTTCTTTAAAGTTTATTAAAGAGAGGAGGAGACAGAAACCGGCCGGTCGATTTCTGTACAGCGCTTACTTTCAGTCATTTCCGGTTCAATCAACAAGAAGATGCATATACCACCGACGATTTTTCAGAATAACGTCGTTTCCTTTGTCTAAAACGGAAACACGCAAATACAGTTTTTACAACATTCCTAAGAATCTGTCCTCTCTTAGGAATCAAACGTGGCAGCCGTTCGGCACGAGTGGCGGCGGTGGCAGCCATGTGTACAGTGTTTGTGTGAATGATTAAACTGAATTGAAACAAAAATTAACTAGTGGTCGAGATTCTGGATCAGAACGAAAATGATGGTGAATTTAGAGAGCCGACATGCATATATATATGGTTGAGTTGGAACGCGTTAACCGAGTAAGAGACCGTGTGGAAGGTTAAGTTTGTGCATGTAGATTTATGTTTATTTTTCTAATCATGGGGATGACTAATTCTTCTCGCTTATTTTCGTTTAAAGGTTTGAACAAGTCTGATATCCTCTAAATCCTAAGTCTCCGCGCCATAATGCAAGAGCCTGGACAATAACTAACAATTAATTACCTTACCTTACGACGGTAGTAAAATAAATTAAGTTTTAGAGGGTGTTTGGGAGATATTTTTATGTAAAAATGTATTTTTGAATAATAAATTAATGGAAAATGTATGGTTGAAAAATAAGGAAAAGTTTTTTATTTACGTGTAATATTATTTTAATAAAAAATGTGTAGTTGAAATGAATAGAGAGAAAAATACATTTTGAAAAAAATGGGTACCAAACGGGGTTTTAGATCAAAATTGACGGCTTTCAATTAGTGTTTAGCGTGATTATTGCTTCTTGTACATTCTATGGATTACATGGAGTTTGTCATCCTTTACAAATCCAAAATATATTTGGTGGAAAAGTGTGTTGAGTTCAAAAAATTGTCCAATCATACGTCGCCACGTGGAATAATGTCAAAGATAATATAAAAGACAATGTATAAGTAGCATGGTCCTTAGAGCTAACGATTTAAGCAACTTAATCCTATGAGATGTGATGTGATAGGTTTTCAAGAGAGTTTAAAATCTATTATTGTATAAATAAGGTCAGTTCTCTGACAATAGTTTGATAGAACCGATTTGATCAAATAAATGTAATCAACACAATTTCTCAAAGGTTGGATGCAGTTCTAAGACTTGATCTGATGCAGTCAAACCAGCAAATATGATTACAAGTTCTAGAAAGGGTCAATGTCGGTCTTGAGAATTTTGAGACCTTAGATGATTCATTATTATGAGACCTTTGAACGTAAAAATTTTTTACGTGCGTAAAAATATTTAAATAAATATATTTACATCTTAAACAAAAACTTGGTATGATTCAAAAGATAAAGTAGCAAATTCAAGTTATTTTTGATAAATCGTATTATGGAGATTATTGACTCATGAAAAATTTAGTTTGGATAAGTCAAATTTAAGTTATAATTTATTAAAGTAAACTAGTGAATGTGTAATATTATTTTTCAAATTAAATCATATTACCATAATAATATTAGATTTGTTTGATAGCTTGTAATTAATCATCTATATTGTTAAATAAAATTTTAATTAATCCATCTTTTAAATTTATACTAATTAAATTGGGCTTTTACCATGGTTTTCATTTGGAGGCCCCCATTAGATGTGAGGCCCTAAGCCATTGCTTAGTTGGCTTTGGCTTAGGGCTGACCTTGAAAAAGGTAACCATTACTCTTGTTATCCGATTCACAAACCTAAAATCATTTGAAAAAGGACCATGCTTCACCAACAGGGGGTCTGATCGAGCCCTTGACAGAACCCCACCAATAGGTGGGGGAAGGCCCCTTTTTTGGAGTGGGACCCACCCCTTTCGGTGGGGTTCTGTCAGGGGTCGGTCAGACCCCTTGTTAGAGAAGCATTTTCCTTCGAAAAACTATGAAAATAAGAAAAGAACAGATGAAATGTAAATTTTGCACCAAGTAATTATTATATTTTAAAATAAAAACAAACTTTTCTTGATGTGATAGTGCTCAAGGAGGGTGAAAGGATATAGAGGAATTATATGATTTTTAAGAAAATATGTTTGGTTTCTTTTTTCCAATAAAAATATGTATTTTTCCTAATTTAAATTTCTAATATTGAATAATTTTATCAGACAAATTTAAATATTAAATAAATCGATATTCATTTTTAGAGATTATATACAACCATAAAATCAATAATATCGCCTTATTTAATTTTTACTATTATCGCCTTATTAATTTAGTTAATTTTAAACCATCTTATCTCAATCATAATGATAAAAATAATACATGATTGCAACATGTAAGTTATGCAAGGATAATAATGTCATGTTGACACGACTTTTACTTTTGCTTCTAATAATTGTAAAACAATCTTGGATCAATTCTGTCTAAAAACTTTTTTAACCAGATAAAATACTTTCAAAAAGAATTATCTAAACATGTTCAAAAATAAATTTTGATCTTGAAAGAATCTTTGACTTTTCAAAAATTCGGACAGATGAGTCATAACTTCTTGTCTACTTATAAAAGAATTAACTCAATGAAAACTATTTTTTAATTGATGGAAATTGATAAAGAATAAAAATAGTGAAAATTACACCACAACCAGATTTTAAAGATCATTGTGCTAAAATCAAGTATAAGGTCTAATTATTCACAAATCAGGTGATAAATTAATTTTTAATATTAAATAATAATACTCCATCGCCACCCACAGTGCACCCTACAATTTCAATTTCAATCCCCAAATCATTTCTTCATAGCCATTCTCTCTCTTCTCTATCTCTATATACTCCGACCTCCATACTCTTCAGTGGCTTCTCTCTCTACCCAATCTATACTACTCGATGCCATGACAGAGGCGATATGACAGCATGCGAGGAGGTCAACAAACAATACTTTGCATTGGTGATCAAAGTGCAGGCGAGTTGTTTGCCACTATAGAGCTGCTAAGTGCGACGCTCGTGCTTTTAAGGCCAATTGAGGTGGCATTAGGTTGGTTAGCCATCTGGGCTCACTTGAAGGTGGAATTACGGCATCAGGGGTTATGTTTGTATTTTGTTGGCTAGGTGTTCGAGTTTGGGTTTCACCTATAAATGGAAATGGTGAGGGAGTTAGTGGTGGGGAGGGGGTGGCGGCTTCCCCAACTGTTTGAGTTTTTGCAATAGGTGGAGTTGTGGAGATGGTATTGGTGGCAGGTTTGGTTGCCTGCCCATTCGTTTGAGTTTCAATAGTAGGTTGAATTATGGAGATTGTATTGGTGGTAGGGTCAGTTGCCTTTTCAGCTGTTAGAGTTTCAGCAATAGGGAGAGTTTTCGAGATGGGGGTAATGGTGGTGGTCCGGCTAATCGATTGAGTCTCAACCTTAGTTGGAGTTGTGGATGGGGGGTTTACATTCCCAACCGATAGAGTTTCTGTGACCAAATCTTTTAAATCTGTAACTTGCCAAACTACACGGGCCGTCGGTCACATATTCAATAGATTTGGTCACTTATCACAGGATTAGGTCACTGTCACATATAACAGCGCACATGTCAAAATGCATAGGTTACAGATTCAAAAAATTTAGTCACGGACTCAAGAGTTTAGTTCACATGCCATTAAATCAAATCATAGGTCACAGGTCACAGATAGACCATTGGCTTTGGTCATATATCACAAATCCAAGAGATCTAGTCACAACCCTTTTGATCTAGTTACAAATCATATGCCATTGATTTCTCCGAATTCAGTTATTCTAACTAGTCACAAATTCAATTAACCAGGTTTTGACGATGAGAATTGAAGCTATTTTGCTCCAATAAGCACTTTGTAAATTACACTAGGGATTGTTTTTCAATTTTTAATTTTAAAAAGATTGTTTTAAATTATACCAGCACTATTGAGTCGCAGATGAAGAATATGGTCAGTTGCTGGTGATGATTAGTCGATGTTCTCCAATGGTGGCTGTGTTTTTCCCTCTATCTCTACTATTTGAGTGGGCGATATTTATTCGCAATTGAGTGGCGATCTGTTCACCGCTAAAGAAGTCGTCAACGGGTAGATGCCAATATTTGTAAGAAGGGATGGCCACGGTGCACAAGGGTGGGTGTGGGATGGAGAATAGCGATGACAAAAAAACCCGTCTCGCCCCTACCTGATATGTCCCCACCCCAAATAGGGCAAAAAAAACCGGCCCCGAACGGGTTGGCCAGGTGGGGCAGCCCCTAATTGACCTCGTGAAGAGAATAAAATAAAAAAATTCTGAAAATTTATTAAAAGATTTATGAAATAATGTCAATCCATTTAATAGACTTTCTAAATTTTGTTATTAAAAGATTCATGAAATAGGTTCATAGAACCTGCTGTGGTGGTGTGGTTTCAACATGAAATTTTTTTAAACCAAGCCCTTGATTGTTGCAAGATCAATGCCAAGCAATCTGGCCAAGTTCAAAACTTCCAAAAAATGTGCGAAACATTAGGGTTTTTGAACACGTACCAACTATCAAACTCTTTTGATTAAATTAAAATAATTTATATTCTATTATCTAATAATAGCATAACTTGAAATTTAAAAAATATAAAAAAAATATAAAATTAAATGGGGCAAGCCGCCGCCCTATCCCCGCATCGCATCCTGCCCCGCCCCATCTTAGGTGAGGCGGGGTTTGGATGAGGCTGCATGGGGCGGCCCCACTATCATCCCTAGTGGAGAACAATTGTTTGATGATGGTAGGTGTGGGTAGATTAATTTAATTTGATAATATTATTTTTTAGAATTAAAGCCTGACTTTTGTATTTTTAACCTTATTGTCTGAAAATTAATTTGGTGCATACTTAATAACTGACTTATGATTTTTTCCAATAAAAATATTTCACGACCTAAGACCTAAGATCAATAATAACATAGAATATTCAGAAGAATTTAATTAATATGATCATGGAGTAAAGAGCATGAACATTTTAGTCTCCGTTTGAGAATAATTTATAAACATATTTAATTTATAAATTGATATAATGAGTTGTGAATAATACTTGCGCGTCTATTGAAATGTATGATTTAAAATGAAGTTTGACCAATGATAAGTTATTTATATATTTTGTCAAATGACAGAAAGAGTTAAGGATAGGTGACAAAATGATAACTTCATAATGTTGGTAATTTAAAGCTAAATATTGTATTTTAAAATACATAATTTCAAGACTTGAAGGTAGAGGATGAAACTTTTTCAAATGAATTTATTTCATTCCAACACTCGATCAAAAAATAATGCTCTCTCTCTAAAAAGTACAAGTGAACATCTAAAAGTTTCTAAAAGAGTACTACTTATAAGATGTCTAATTCTTGTTCTATTTGTGTCAATGTTCCCAAGACTTTGGGAACCTTAAAACTCTGTAACGGACGCATTCTGAATTGTGGAAATTACACAATAGCAGGTCTTTAAAGAATGTTAATCAAAAATCAGGTGCAAAACCTAAATCTCTCTCTCTATCTCTCTTCGCGCTCTCCTCTGCCTTCTTTATGCTCTCTGTCATCAGACGATATAGTGCCAACTTAAAGCTTCGACGCTCGATACACCACCATGAGCTGAGCTCCGACGAGATTTCCAAATGCAGAGCATCAATGCCACTACAGTGGTGGCGCTAGGCGCAACTCCGCGCTCCAGTCGTCGTCACGCTGCTTTTACATGCTACGATCGCCGCTGTAGAGACGATGACGTGGATGTCGTTTTGGGTATGGTGACAATGTGGATATGGTGTTTCTTTTCTCCAATATGACTAGCTCAAGCAATACAAGTTCATGATTTTGAGTTGAAGCCAGTAGGTCAGCCCATGTATGGGATTTCAGTGTTTGATAAGACGGTGGTCGTGTACGTATTTTGATCAGTGGGTAGTTATCTGTTTTACAGGCGACGGTTTGGGGTTTCAGTGTTTGGTAAAGCGGTGGTGGTGTAGATATTTTAATTTGTGGGTGGTTATTTGATGTAAAGGCGAAGGTTGTGTGGTGGTGTGGTACAGGCGTGGTTGTGTAGTGGTGGTCATTTCTGTTGTTGTTGGCAGTGGTTGTTGTGGTGTTGTGACTGAGGAGGATTTGTGGACGGCGACGGTTGTGTGGTGCAGATGGCAGTGGTGAGGTAGTGGATTGATTTGCATTTGGGGGGTTGAGCTTTTGGATTTGATCGATTTGCATTTTGGGGATCTTTGAGCTTTTGGATCTACCGACGATGGTGGATCTGGCGACAATTTTGTTTGAGGTACAGGTAGAGATGTTGACGGTGGTGGATGGTGATGGTAGTGGTAGTCGCAAGTGGTGGCGGCAAGGTAATGGCAGTACTGTTGGTGGTGGTGAACCAATTAGTTACATGTGACCAAGTATTAAATTGTGACATTAAAATTTAATAATTTGTGACCAACAAATTTGAAAATATGTGACCGACCTGTAATTTTTTTGATTTGTGACCAATGAAATAAACTATGATCTATAAAATTTTTGATTTTTGATTTCGAAATAATCTTTGACCTACAAAATTTTTGATTTGTGATTTCGAAATAATCTGTGACCAATTAATTTGACAATATGTGATCAGTAAAAAAGTTGTGACCTATAATAATGTATCTATGACTGATGATTTTTAACTGTAATTTTATTATATTTAATTAATAAATATATTTAATTAATTATATATATACCTGAATTTTGAATTTTTAAATTATACATCTCACTTTTCAATTGGTGTAAACTATACACCTCTCCATAGTTGGAGACTAATTCTGTGACCCAAATATGCTATATACAGGCCATATTAATCGGGCCTCCACTTTACAAACTCATAAACGTATGGCCACATTTTGACTATGATCGATATTGATTATGGAAGAGTTCTCTTTTTAATTTTTATAGGGCAGAAGTTCTAATGAATTGAGAATATCTAAGATTGAACAGAATACAATTCGTCAAAAATAAATTTCTAATTTATATTGTAAATAATCTTAAAAATATATTTATAAAAAAGCAATTTCTCTTGAAGTACCACTTATGGGCTATGCTGAAATTGGGTTCACCACATAAGATTCACCAATTGTATCTAGCTTAAGTTTAGGAAAGTAATAAGATCAGGTGAAT
>NW_019243238.1:3822-40644 GCF_002742605.1 Olea europaea var. sylvestris | reverse complement strand
GTTAAGTTTGTGCATGTAGATTTATGTTTATTTTTCTAATCATGGGGATGACTAATTCTTCTCGCTTATTTTCGTTTAAAGGTTTGAACAGGTCTGATATCCTCTAAATTCTAAGTCTCCGCGCCATTATGCAAGAGCCTGGACAATAACTAACAATTAATTACCTTACCTTACGACGGTAGTAAAATAAATTAAGTTTTAGAGGGTGTTTGGGAGATATTTTTATGTAAAAATGTGTTTTTGAATAATAAATTAATGAAAAATGTATGGTTGAAAAATAAGGAAAAGTTTTTGATTTACGTGTAATATTATTTTAATAAAGAATGTGTAGTTGAAATGAATAGAGAGAAAAATACATTTTGAAAAAAATGGGTACCAAACGGGGTTTTAGATCAAAATTGACGGCTTTCAATTAGCGTTTAGCGTGATTATTGCTTCTTGTACATTCTATAGATTACATGGAGTTTGTCATCCTTTACAAATCCAAAATATATTTGGTGGAAAAGTGTGTTAAGTTCAAAAAATTGTCCAATCATACGTCGCCACGTGGAATAATATCAAAGATAATATAAAAGACAATGTATAAGTAGCATGGTCCTTAGAGCTAACGATTTAAGCAACTTAATCCTACGAGATGTGATGTGATAGGTTTTCAAGAGAGTTTAAAATCTATTATTGCATAAATAAGGTCAGTTCTCTGACAATAGTTTGATAGAACCGATTTGATCAAATAAATGTAATCAACACAATTTCTCAAAGGTTGGATGCAGTTCTAAGACTTGATCTGATGCAGTCAAACCGGCAAATATGATTACAAGTTCTAAAAAGGGTCAAGGTCGGTCCTAAGAATTTTGAGACCTTAGACGATTCATTATTATGAGACCTTTGAACGTAAAATTTTTTTACGTGTGTAGAAATATTTAAATAAATATATTTACATTTTAAACAAAAACTTGGTATGATTCAAAAGATAAAGTAGCAAATTCAAGTTATTTTTGATAAATCGTACTATGGAGATTATTGACTCATGAAAAATTTAGTTTGGATAAGTCAAATTTAAGTTATAATTTATTAAAGTAAACTAGTGAATGTGTAATATTGTTTTTCAAATTAAATCATATTACCATAATAATAATAGATTTGTTTGATAGCTTGTAAGTAATCATTTATATTGTTAAATAAAATTTTAATTAATCCATCTTTTAAATTTATACTAATTAAATTGGGCTTTTACCATGGTTTTCATTTGGAGGCTCCCATTAAATGTGAAGCCCTAAGCCATTGCTTAGTTGGCTTTGGCTTAGGGCTGACCTTGAAAAGGGTAACCGTTACTCTTGTTATCCGATTCACAAACCTAAAATCATTTGAAAAAGGATCATGCTTCACCAACAGGGGGTCTGATCGAGCCCTTGACAAACCCCCCCCCCCCCAATAGGTGGGGGAAGGCCCCTTTTTTGGAGTGGGACCCACCCCTTTTGGTGGGGTTCTATCAGGGGTCGGTCAAACCCCCTGTTAGAGAAGCATTTTCCTTCGAAAAACTATGAAAATAAGAAAAGAACGGATGAAATGTAAATTTTGCACCAAGTCAATTATAGTTTTAAAATAAAAACAAACTTTTCTTGATGTGATAGTGCTCGAGGAGGGTGAAAGGATATAGAGGAATTATATGATTTTTAAGAAAATATGTTTGGTTTCTTTTTTCCAATAAAAATATGTATTTTTCCTATTAAATTTCTAATATTGAATAATTTTATCAGACAAATTTAAATATTAAATAAATCGATATTCATTTTTAGAAATTATATACAACCATAAAATCAGTAATATCGCCTTATTTAATTTTTACTATTATCGCCTTATTAATTTAGTTAATTTTAAACCATCTAATCTCAATCATAATGATAAAAATAATACATGATTGCAAATGTAAGTTATGCAAGGATAATAATGTCATGTTGACACGACTTTTACTTTTGCTTCTAATAATTGTAAAACAATTTTGGATCAATTCTGTCTAAAACTTTTTTAACTAGATAAAATACTTTCAAAAAGAATTATCTAAACATGTTCAAAAATAAATTTTGATCTTGAAAGAATCTTTGACTTTTCAAAAATTTGGACAGATGAGTCATAACTTCTTGTCTACTTATAAAAGAATTAACTAAATGAAAACTATTTTTTAATTGATGGAAATTGATAAAGAATAAAAATAGTGAAAATTACACCACAACCAGATTTTAAAGATCATTGTGCTAAAATCAAGTATAAGGTCTAATTATTCACAAATCAGGTGATAAATTAATTTTTAATATTAAATAATAATACTCCATCGCCACCCACAGTGCACCCTACAATTTCAATTTCAATTTCAATTTCAATTTCAATCCCCAAATCATTTCTTCATATCCATTCTCTCTCTTCTCTATCTCTATATACTCCGACCTCCACACTCTTCAGTGGCTTCTCTCTCTACCCAATCTATACTACTCGATGCCACGACAGAGGCGATATGACAGCATGCGAGGAGGTCAATAAACAATACTTTGCATTGGTGATCTAAGTGCAGGCGAGTTGTTTGCCACTATAGAGCTGCTATGTGCGACGTTCGTGCTCTTAAGGCCAATTGAGGTGGCATTAGGTTGGTTAGCCATCTGGGCTCACCTGAAGGTGGAATTACGGCATCAGGGGTTATGTTTGTATTTTGTTGGCTAGGTGTTCGAGTTTGGGTTTCACCTATAAATGGAAATGGTGAGGGAGTTAGTGGTGGGGAGGGGGTGGCGGCTTCCCCAACTGTTTGAGTTTTTGCAATAGGTGGAGTTGTGGAGATGGTATTGGTGGTAGGTTTGGTTGCCTGCCCATTCGTTTGAGTTTCAATAGTAGGTTGAATTATGGAGATTGTATTGGTGGTAGGGTCAGTTGCCTTTTCAGCTATTAGAGTTTCAGCAATAGGGAGAGTTTTCGAGATGGGGGTAATGGTGGTGGTCCGGCTAATCGATTGAGTTTCAACCTTAGTTGGAGTTGTGGATGGGGGGTTTACATTCCCAACCGATAGAGTTTCTGTGACCAAATCTTTTAAATCTGTAACTTGCCAAACTACACGGGCCGTCGGTCACATATTCAATAGATTTGGTCACTTATCACAGGATTAGGTCACTGTCACATATAACAGCGCACATGTCAAAATGCATAGGTTACAGATTCAAAAAATTTAGTCACAGACTCAAGAGTTTAGTTCACATGCCATTAAATCAGATCATAGGTCACAGGTCACAGATAGACCATTGGCTTTGGTCATATATCACAAATCCAAGAGATCTAGTCACAACCCTTTTGATCTAGTTACAAATCATATGCCATTGATTTCTCCGAATTCAGTTATTCTAACTAGTTACAAATTCAATTAACCAGGTTTTGACGATGAGAATTGAAGTTATTTTGCTCCAATAAGCACTTTGTAAATTACACTAGGGATTGTTTTTCAATTTTTAATTTTAAAAAGATTGTTTTAAATTATACCAGCACTATTGAGTCGCAGATGAAGAATATGGTCAGTTGCTGGTGATGATTAGTCGATGTTCTCCAATGGTGGCTGTGTTTTTCCCTCTATCTCTACTATTTGAGTGGGCGATATTTATTCGCAATTGAGTGGCGATCTGTTCACCGCTAAAGAAGTCGTCAACGGGTAGATGCCAATATTTGTAAGAAGGGATGGCCACGGTGCACAAGGGTGGGTGTGGGATGGAGAATAGCGATGACAAAAAAACCCGTCTCGCCCCTACCTGATATGTCCCCACCCCAAATAGGGCAAAAAAAACCGGCCCCGAACGGGTTGGCCAGGTGGGGCAGCCCCTAATTGACCTCGTGAAGAGAATAAAATAAAAAAATTCTGAAAATTTATTAAAAGATTTATGAAATAATGTCAATCCATTTAATAGACTTTCTAAATTTTGTTATTAAAAGATTCATGAAATAGGTTCATAGAACCTGCTGTGGTGGTGCGGTTTCAACATGAAATTTTTTTAAACCAAGCCCTTGATTGTTGCAAGATCAATGCCAAGCAATCTGGCCAAGTTCAAAACTTCCAAAAAAGGTGCGAAACATTAGGGTTTTTGAACACTTACCAACTATCAAACTCTTTTGATTAAATTAAAATAATTTATATTCTATTATCTAATAATAGCATAACTTGAAATTTAAAAAATATAAAAAATATATAAAATTAAATGGGGCAAGCCGCCGCCCTATCCCCGCATCGCATCCTGCCCCGCCCCATCTTAGGTGAGGCGGGGTTTGGATGAGGCTGCGTGGGGCGGCCCCACTATCATCCCTAGTGGAGAACAATTGTTTGATGATGGTAGGTGTGGGTAGATTAATTTAATTTGATAATATTATTTTTTTAGAATTAAAGCCTGACTTTTGTATTTTTAACCTTATTGTCTGAAAATTAATTTGGTGCATACTTAATAACTGACTTATGATTTTTTCCAATAAAAATATTTCACGACCTAAGACCTAAGATCAATAATAACATAGAATATTCAGAAGAATTTAATTAATATGATCATGGAGTAAAGAGCATGAACATTTTAGTCTCCGTTTGAGAATAATTTATAAACATATTTAATTTATAAATTGATATAATGAGTTGTGAATAATACTTGCGCGTCTATTGAAATGTATGATTTAAAATGAAGTTTGACCAATGATAAGTTATTTATATATTTTGTCAAATGACAGAAAGAGTTAAGGATAGGTGACAAAATGATAACTTCATAATGTTGGTAATTTAAAGCTAAATATTGTATTTTAAAATACATAATTTCAAGACTTGAAGGTAGAGGATGAAACTTTTTCAAATGAATTTATTTCATTCCAACACTCGATCAAAAAATAATGCTCTCTCTCTCTCTCTCTCTCTAAAAAGTACAAGTGAACATCTAAAAGTTTCTAAAAGAGTACTACTTATAAGATGTCTAATTCTTGTTCTATTTGTGTCAATGTTCCCAAGACTTTGGGAACCTTAAAACTCTGTAACGGACGCATTCTGAATTGTGGAAATTACACAATAGCAGGTCTTTAAAGAATGTTAATCAAAAATCAGGTGCAAAACCTAAATCTCTCTCTCTATCTCTCTTCGCGCTCTCCTCTGCCTTCTTTATGCTCTCTGTCATCAGACGATATAGTGCCAACTTAAAGCTTCGACGCTCGATACACCACCATGAGCTGAGCTCCGACGAGATTTCCAAATGCAGAGCATCAATGCCACTACAGTGGTGGCGCTAGGCGCAACTCCGCGCTCCAGTCGTCGTCACGCTGCTTTTACATGCTACGATCGCCGCTGTAGAGACGATGACGTGGATGTCGTTTTGGGTATGGTGACAATGTGGATATGGTGTTTCTTTTCTCCAATATGCCTAGCTCAAGCAATCCAAGTTCATGATTTTGAGTTGAAGCCAGTAGGTCAGCCCATGTATGGGATTTCAGTGTTTGATTAGACGGTGGTCGTGTACGTATTTTGATCGGTGGGTAGTTATCTGTTGTACAGGCGACGGTTTGGGGTTTCAGTGTTTGGTAAAGCGGTGGTGGTGTAGATATTTTAATTTGTGGGTGGTTATTTGATGTANTACAGGCGACGGTTTGGGGTTTCAGTGTTTGGTAAAGCGGTGGTGGTGTAGATATTTTAATTTGTGGGTGGTTATTTGATGTAAAGGCGAAGGTTGTGTGGTGGTGTGGTACAGGCGTGGTTGTGTAGTGGTGGTCATTTCTGTTGTTGTTGGCAGTGGTTGTTGTGGTGTTGTGACTGAGGAGGATTTGTGGACGGCGACGGTTGTGTGGTGCAGATGGCAGTGGTGAGGTAGTGGATTGATTTGCATTTGGGGGGTTGAGCTTTTGGATTTGATCGATTTGCATTTTGGGGATCTTTGAGCTTTTGGATCTACCGACGATGGTGGATCTGGCGACAATTTTGTTTGAGGTACAGGTAGAGATGTTGACGGTGGTGGATGGTGATGGTAGTGGTAGTCGCAAGTGGTGGCGGCAAGGTAATGGCAGTACTGTTGGTGGTGGTGAACCAATTAGTTACATGTGACCAAGTATTAAATTGTGACATTAAAATTTAATAATTTGTGACCAACAAATTTGAAAATATGTGACCGACCTGTAATTTTTTTGATTTGTGACCAATGAAATAAACTATGATCTATAAAATTTTTGATTTTTGATTTCGAAATAATCTTTGACCTACAAAATTTTTGATTTGTGATTTCGAAATAATCTGTGACCAATTAATTTGACAATATGTGATCAGTAAAAAAGTTGTGACCTATAATAATGTATCTATGACTGATGATTTTTAACTGTAATTTTATTATATTTAATTAATAAATATATTTAATTAATTATATGTATACCTGAATTTTGAATTTTTAAATTATACATCTCACTTTTCAATTGGTATAAACTATACACCTCTCCATAGTTGGAGACTAATTCTGTGACCCAAATATGCTATATACAGGCCATATTAATCGGGCCTCCACTTTACAAACTCATAAACGTATGGCCACATTTTGACTATGATCGATATTGATTATGGAAGAGTTCTCTTTTTAATTTTTATAGGGCAGAAGTTCTAATGAATTGAGAATATCTAAGATTGAACAGAATACAATTCGTCAAAAATAAATTTCTAATTTATATTGTAAATAATCTTAAAAATATATTTATAAAAAAGAAATTTGTCTTGATGTACTACTTATGGGCTATGCTGAAATTGGGTTCACCACATAAAGATTCACCAATTGTATCTAGGTTAGGTTTAGGAAAGTAATAAGATCAGGTGAATAGAAAATATTTGAAAAAACAAGCGTGGCTTCAAATCTGATATTTTTTTTATTACAGTTTATGTAATTTTATTTATCTTATCGTTGTGTAAATTCTTTTTACATGTAATTTTCTACATTTAATAAGTTACAATGATTGTTTTTGACACACTATACTATTTTATAGAAACCATTCACTATCATTACCCACCGGCCACTACCACATTTTAGTCATCACCACTACCTTTTCAAATCATTGCATTTGTATTCCCGCTTCTACCTCCTATAAAAAATAATTAACTTGAGTTGCCAGAAAGGGGTTAACAAAACCCCTGATCGACACTCACATGGCATATGGGATCCACGTCAATAAAAAATGATTTTCTTCCCGCTATTCTGTGTGTGTTGTCAGAAAGAGTGTCAAACTCTTTCTGCTAGCACAGCATGATTGTACAAAAAATCTCCACAAACTAACAAACGACCACTAGAAATCATAATTTCGAAAATTACAATCCATAATCAAACCTACAACCATCTCGTCACCATCACTATTACCATCAACATCACCACACTTCTACCATATCAAGTCCAAAAACCACTCCAAACTTTGATCCAAGCCAAACTCACCACTCAAATCTCGAAAATTAAAATATGTAATCGTACCCACCACAATCACCATACCATCTGCCTCCACCATATCCATCCCAAAAAACCACCACAAACTCCGATTCAAGTCAAACTCACTAGTCCAGAAAACGTTGAACCAACTCATTCTCCACCTCACTCTTGCTTCTCTCCTCTCTCCACCCCACCTTCTCCACCACCACCGCCGCCAATGACAATGAAGACTTGAGTTTCCTCAAAGAAGTTGAAATCTATGTCTCTTCAAAGTCAAAATATGCTTCTTTCAATGCTGAATTTCAGTGATTTTGTTGATGAAAATAAGTACGTGATGGTTGAAGCATTGTTGTGGTGGTGCCCAGTTTTTGGTGGTGGTGTATAATGTATACCATCTTTCGTTTAATATGGTAAATTGAATAGAACTCAACATAATTAAAAATTAGAAAAATGCATTAAATTTGTCAATTTCAAGTCCAAATAAAAATTAGTATAACATACTAAACATGCAAAGAGTTATGTATGAACTAGATGTATTTAATAGTCCATATTTGGTCCACAGTTTGTATAATTTATTTTTCTTCAAATTCAACTTTAGTTACACATTTCATGTGATTCACAATTTTTATCAAATTTTCAGCCTCACATTCGATTGGTTCTTTTCAAAATTTATGTAAAATATGTTTAAAAAGTTATAGATATCATAAAATATATGGTTATAATTAATTAATATCGACTTTAAATTATATTTTAATACGCTTTTTTAAGTTGAACCAAATAGGAGCTTAATATTATTCTATTGTATAAGTGTGGTAGTAGGGGTGTTAATTTTGCTCGTCGGCTCGGGTCACCTCTGACTCGGCTTGAAAAAGTCCAGGTCAGAGCCCCATTTTGAGGAGCCAGCTCGTCAGCTCGAATTTTTAGCCCATGAATTAAAATAAATAAATAAATGAATTGAAGACCTTTTTGCAGGCATCAGCTGATGCCTGTGTCTTATTATAAAAAAAGAGTTGACTCAGCCCAATAAGGTTCGAGCCAAAACTTCAGTGCGAACCTATATTTTTTGGTCAAGCAAAAGCTTAGTTCGACTCGGATAAAAAAAAGCTCGTAATCATTTTTACTCAAGTTAAGTTCGAGCCCTAAATTTCGACTCGCGAAACATCTCGACTCGACTTGTTCACATCTCTACTTCGTAGTAGGTGAGTCTCTCACCCTGCATGCCCACAAACCAAGAATGGGATGTATTTGTTTACAGTATGTGTCCTGCAAATAGAATAGGACCACTATGTTGTATTGTCTTTCACTCAGAAATAATAATGATGCTGCTATCTGCATGCACTTATATTATCATTGCAAATGTTTCTTCTTAGTCCACTTATTATCATTTCAAGCCTGCCCTTTACCATTTCTTGATAAGGGATCACTACACAACACTCATTCACAAACTCTAATATACCCCCCTTTTTCCCTGAATTTTACTCCTTCAGACCGAAGGGTCATATTCTCCTTGTGTTCGACTCTTACTCAAGTTTTAAATTACTTTATTAATAAGTTTTCTTTTTAAGATTGTACTCTAGATCTCTACAAATGGTGTAGAGTCATGCTCCAAATATAGCCACGCGATACATAAGTTGAATTCCCTTTGCCAAAAATGCAAATGAAATTTGTGACCGTGAACTCTCAAAAATCGTGAAATCGTCGTGGGAACACCCGTTGTTGAGTATATTGGAATGATAATTCATCCATATGGGTGTGTAAAGTAAGTACGAAAATATCGAAAACAAAATGAGAAGAAAAAATGGAGTTGAAATTTTGGCCTAGACGAGTTCTCAGGCTTAGCGTTGGACGAGTGCTCACCTTCAATAACTCGAGGCCAAAACCTTGGCATGAGCGATCACTAGATTTTGTTTCGACCATTAGATTTGAAATTTTCGATTCGTTTTTTACCATAGCTTAATGAAAAAATATATGTTTACATGAACCTTTGAGGTCTTTCGTGCTGTATGATTGAAAATCTATATATATGAGATATATTTCATCCCTCTACACAATTATTATACCACCAACAATTGAAATCATTCCATTCATAGAGAAAGTTTTTCAAAGGTCTCTTTACATATTCGTCTTTTTGAGTGCTCTCAAAGTTTTAAGGAGAAAACACAAATGTTTATTGTCTTTCTTCTTCTAAGGGTTGTTAAATGCTACAAACCATTTGACTTGAGCCATTTTAAGCATAAAAAACAATCCTAGAGAATCCAAATTTAGTTCGAGGATAGCGATTACATGTTTAAGTCAGTTTTCGGTGTCTTTCTTTGGTTTCTTTTCTCCACTTCCTTGTTCATGTGATGATATGGACACTGATGGAGTATGGGATCTTTTGACTGAAAGAATATTGACGAATGAAATCAACATGTAAGGGGGACAATGATAATGAGGTATATTTCGATCACAAGCGAATTGTTAAAGCTGTAATAAATCTCAAATTAATTAAACTCGAAATGAATAAAGTGTAAATAATGAGACTGGGTATTCTTCATAATAGGTTAATTTTATAAGAACTTGAAAGGCATTATGCATTAAATGAAAATTTTAATAAATTATATTACTAAGGATAATTGGAACAAAGCGTCCTTATCCCTCACCACCCATGTGAAAATCATCCCTATCTATCAAAAGGTTGATCTAAGGGTGAAAATATCAAATTTGAACCAACAAGGATGATACATGCAAGACTGGTAAATGATAAGAACATTTTGTCCAAATTACTTTAATTGGGGAATAGAAAAGAAAGCAAAGCAAAAATGAGAAGGAAAAAGCAAAAGTTGTGTTCTTATATTGATTGTAGACTTATGGTGGGATTCTTATGAGCAAGGGGCTTTCTCTTGTCTCAATAAAAAGAAGAGAATCCTTCGGAACAATAAAGAAGATGTTGTGAAGCCAAAATGGAAAGAAAGAACAAGTAGAAGAGAACGCGATACAAAAGTCATTAACGTTCTTCAGGAGCAATATGAGGAAGGTCCTCAGTCAAAAAGCTGAAGAATTAGTAAAGTTTCATATTGTTGGCTACTTTTCTCGTCATATGGTAAGAACATTCGTCACGATCTTTATCATTTCATTGTTCTATTAAAGATAAAATAGATGCAGATTATTTAATCATCTAATTTTTATACAAATGGATCATATCATATTAAAATATATTAAGCCCCCGTTTAATTCTCATTCTTTGGCTACAAAAATGAAAAATATGACCGTTATCCATTACATCATACCATCATATTTGACTTTCTATTTCTCGTGTGGGTCCCGTAACAACTATATTTTTCATTTTCATTCTTAGAAAAATGAGAATTAAATGGGGCCTAAATATTGAGTTTAAGTCTCATTGCTATACATTTATAAAAAGCACACGACCTACAAGTATGGTTGCATTCAGCTACTAGAAATTAATTGTTCGTGTGCAAGCCATTTTCTACAAAATAGGGATTCATTGGACACACTCTTGAAGGACAAATAGAATGTCTAGTTCATTTTAGGAAATAAAGAACATGGAAAAATTAGTCTACTCAATGGATAATAAATGAGACATTGATACTTACTTTAGAACAACTCACGTGAATGAGCTTAGAGAATTTGACTATTCAATTGACTTTAAATCGAGAGAATAGAATGACTTAACATAATTAGAGTAAGCAAATCATGAGTTGATTTGATCTAACTGTATGAGCATAATTTCTTTTGAAGAGAAGAATCAATGCAAAAGGAGTTCGACCAGATCTGGTGGGATCGAATTTGATAACGAATACACAAATCAATAGAAGTTCCTACTAGTAAGTTTCTCTAAGTCCACAGTTGACTATTCTCCGCATCGTAGCATAACTTCTACTACAACACACAATGGCTACAACTCTGAAAGAGAAAAACAAGTTGAAGCATATCTGGACAAACATCCTAAGTAATGACATTTATTGCAGCAACATGTGTCACATTATCTTTGTGTAATTAATCACATTGAGAAGGCGACTCAATCAGCCCAATGTCCCACCCTGCCTAGCCTACTATGAATCATGTGACAATCATAAAAAAATTACGTTGTTTTTTCCTTTGTGGGACGACACGTGTCACACAATCTTCATTCAAACCCCTTTATTTCTTTTTCTTTTTCTTTTCTTGGTCAAAAAAACGCAGAAATAATGCAGCCCTATTTCAGCGTTGCTTAAATGGCACTCAACTTCACTTGTATATTCATATCCCCTTCCTCCTCCCTCCAAAAGGAAAAATGGAGCTTGCTCTTGAAAATCCATTGGCGAGCTACGAAGACCAGCAAAACGATGACGTTTCAGCTCTCTTCGGCAATGAATCAGATCACATGCATTGTCTACTCTCCTTCAAATCCTCCGATCTTCGTTTCTTTATTCGACGCCATGCGGTATCGCAAATCTCTAATGTAAATTCATTATCTAGAAAAACAGAGAATTCATTAGTTTTTTGCGTAAAAATTTAATTGATTTGTGTTTTTTCTATATATTTTCAGGCGCAACTGTGTTATGGTTTAGATCCGTTTGTAGTCTACCTCTCTGTCAATTACATCGATCGCTTCCTCTCAAAACAAGAAATTCTAGTAAATATTTATACTATTATTTGATATTGTATTAGTGAGCAATATATTAAACTTGATACTAATCCAGGAAAAAAAGCCGTGGATTGCTCGCATTCTGGTAGTTGCAACCCTATCACTCGCTTAGAAGATGAACAACTGCAATTTAGCAAATTCAATCTCCGATTTACAGGTACACAAAATATCACATGATGAGAATATTGCGTAAGTTAAGAATGCCAAAATTAATGCATAATTTCCATTGAAACAGAGACAAAAGGGTTTTGAATTCGATGGACATTCAACCCAGCGAATGGAGGCTATCATTTTGGAGGCTCTGGGATGGAGAATGCGATCCATCACACCTTTCTCATTTCTCAATTACTTCATCTCTCTCTCTGAATCGATGATTCTTCATTAATCGTGGCTCTCAAACAACGAGCTTCATATATCATCCTTGATTCGCAGCATGGTAATTATCTACTTTTCAAAAGAAAAATGATAAGCTTGATAGTGACTAATATTGTTTTGATTTTTAATTCCAGAATTAAAGCTTCTGGAGTATAAACCATCGACAATCGCAGCCTCAGCGCTTCTCTGTGCGACTCAAGACTTAATTCCACTCAAGTTTTCTTCGTTTAAAGACAAAATTTCATCCTGTCAATACATAAATCAAGTAAGATACTATAAATTATACACATATTAACCTCTCAAGTGTGAGCATATTATTCAATTTGAGTTCCGAGATTCGTCGAACTCAATATTTAAAAATTGTGCACATATCAGCACATTTAATTGTGAAAGATGGTTAGTATTAATCAATTCTGTTCATGAGATTAATTTGCTATTTTTGCTAATGAGATTAATTTCATTGTGCTATTGCAGGAGAGGTGGTTAGATTGCTTGCGCGCAATGAATCATTGACTTCCAACGCACAATATCTGAGAGCAATAATACCAGTACTTGAAATCATGTAATTCTCAAAAGAGACTGCACCAAGAAACGGAGGAGATTGAATAATGGACCTTGCTACATGTACATTAAGCGCTGTTTAGACATACGACTTTACCTGTGAAGCCTCAGTAGGCGTTCTTTCTCCAAATATTAAATTAAAAATGCAGAAGAAAATGTTTTAAAAAGGGGGTAAAAAGAAGAAATAAATGTTACTACTTTTCTTTTGTGTATATATATATATTTTAATATTTTTATAGCAACGGCCTTAGAGGACTTCTATTTTTGCCATCAAAATGGGTAATTAATTAGAAGAAAGATATGGAAGCTTTTCCAGGAAAGGATAAAGACCACATCCTAATAATCAGTATCTGAGCATCGTCTAAACATAAGACTCTGGCCAGGGTCGGTCCTATGATTGTCGGAGCCCGAGGCAAAGTCTAAAAATTGGGCTCCCCCTCTCAAAATCATCGTAAATGCAATGTATGTATATATATATATATATATATATATATATATATATAGTTGGGTAATTGGACTAAGGCTAAGGGCATTGGATTGGATTTGGGCTTGAAGTTGTGGGCTGCATTTCTGCATCACTAGGTCTGGTTCAAGTTCAACTAATAAATAAATAAATAAATAAATTTCTAGGCCCAAAGTGAGGCCTCCCAAGATGTTGGCCCTGAGGCATAGGCCTCATTTGCCTAGCCTCAGGATCGGGACTGACTCTGGCTAGGAGCTAGAGAAGGTCGTGTTATAAAAAGCGAGACCTTGTTCGAAGTAATACAGAGAAACTCCATGCTCTGAATTGAAGAATTCGGAATTAGCTATACAGAAGCTAACAGAACCCAATGATGCTGGCTAAGCTTGTCAAGCCACAAGTTAAAGAGAAGGACTTCATAAGTGAGCCTCTTTATAAGCAACACAGAAACTTCATACAATTGAAGAACTCAAAACTAGATATATTCGAAGCCACCCAAATTCACCCAAAAATTTCAACAGCAGACGAAATTACACTCAAAATCCTAGATAAGACGACTTCATTTCTGCTGAAGGACACAATCTCTAATATATAATATAATTTATTAAAAATCATTTTTTAGACGATTTTAGTCTTATTATAATTTAATTATTTCAATAATACTTTACTTTTCGTTTTTCAATATGTATTTAGTTTATTTAAGTATTTAACTACTATCAATATACGTGTATATTTGACAAATTCATTTAACCTGTGTGATTTCGAATTTCCTGTTATTAATTCTCAATTAATTAATATTCAGTGTTATTAATTCTAATTGAAAGTTAATTATAATTTCCCATTCAAGAATACATTTCATTATTAATATTCATGTATACTAATTAACATCCAATTTTACTTAATTGAAAATTAAATAAATGAATTCACATTCATTGTTACGTATATATTCCATGATAGTAATTCTAAATTAATTAACATTCACGCATATTCAAATATTACCTTTACGGTGCTTATAAAACATTTCATAATAACGTGCAACGTTGACTAGTATAAACAAAAGTTCCTGTCTCTAAAACTTGCTGAAATTAATCAATTACAACACAATCTTGAGCATTAAAATAAAATAAGCACCTCCCCCCCCAAAATTTTGAAATAAAAAAAAAAAAAACCCCCCCCCCCCCCCCCCCCCCAAAAATTAAAATAGGTGAAATAGTATTTTTTTGAAGAATTAGTGATCGAAAAAGAAGGAAAAATTTTCGATTAACACATAATATTATTTTATTAAAAATTGTGTAATTAAAAATAAGAGAAAAAATGAAATTAAATTAACAACGGCCAAAAGGGGGCTAAGCCACTCAAAAACCTAATGTTGCTCTGACAATTAACTATTTTGAAAAAATGTCAACATTTTTGAGATTTTCCCGTTAATTGAAGTCAGCCCAACAAAAGGATGAAGGGCGAGAACTTGATCCACAAAAGGTTCTTGTAGTCAAAATAATGTCCTAACAGAGCGCTCAAGAATCAAATTAGTATTAAACGACTCAATTCAGAGTAATGGTATAGTTGCTGCACGGAGACAAGAAAGCCAGTTTGGAAGACATGCATACAAAGTAACAGGCTATCTGAAGACAGACTGAAATCCATTTTATAAAACCATGTCATGACTAGGCGAAACATGAAGCATAATTCCCTTTTATAAATTGTACAAATAGGTTTCCAAACCTGCCCATCCTGATTAAAAAGCCCTTCTATCATATTAGTCAAGCCACAAGTCTGAGAAATTAAATCAAACGTATCATAAGAATGGTAATTTTTGGGAACCATACAACAGCATACACGCAACAAAAATAAATAGAGCTGGCTATCCATTTAGAGTGATGATCATCACCTGTCACATAAGCATTACTCAACAAAGATTTTACATAGTTTGAATCAATATAAATACTAGCATTCAATGCCTCAAAATGGATGAGTTCTCAGCACATTTACGAGGGAAGTTTATGCAGTTGAGAAATGTAAAGTGTTTGCTGCTTTTCAGTTGGCCACATCAAACGTAAATCAAGCCCAGCAAAAGATGCATTTCAAACACTACTACATCACAGTTAAGATAATAAAACAACATAGATGCAGCTACAGATTATATGAAGCATTGATGTCAATGGAATTTAAAGAGTGATATATATGCAACTGAAAATGAATCACTCAGCAAAATCAAGTCTTCATTGCAGGTCTTACAAGCCCCAGCCCTGAACCACTTCCTAAATGCTTAAAGTCAGTTGCTTCAAGATGATCTCCATGGGCTACAAAACCAGTTCCTCCCTTTTCCAACTTGACCAGATTCCTCTCTTTGCATGGCTTGTCGCAGACTAGGCAGACCTTATCAACAGCCATGAATTTCTCGGCGCATTTCTTGCAAAAAACATGACCACAAGAACTCAAGGCCACAAGTGACAGCGTGTTTGTAAGTGTGACCTTGCAGCTGGGACAGATGTAGCTCTTATCAAGAGAACTAGATTTCTTTTGTACGCTGGCATCTTCTGTGAAGTAGATAGGGAAAAGCGTCTTCATTCTGAGTTTTTCCTTTCCTTCTGGACAGATTGTGTCAGTCAATGGGACCTCTACTTTTGCAGGAGCTTCTGGAGTTGCAGACGGCAGCCAAAATGCTTTCATTGTGCGGAGTGCTTCCTCTTCATATGATGTGGCCTTCACACTGTTAGCCCCATGGAAACCATTTTTGTCCCTGTTGAAGTTCTTATCATTGTACTGCGGTACTGCCCCATGGTTCTGTTGATCAAATGCATCGAGATCTCGGGCTTTCTGCAACATCAACTTCTCTTCTTCCTCTTCTTTTTCCTGCTTCTGCTGACCAGCATGGGCCGCTATCTTTCTGCACTTTAGTACAACATCTAGATAAATAGATAAACTAAAAGACGTAATGTTAATAGAAATATCACTTGAAGTGTCCCACCAGAACGCAGCTGAAAAAGAGGAAATATGATTTACAAGTAGCTCTCCCAAATTTATTTCTCCGGTAACTTGTAAAACAAGTGGCACAAACTGCAAAGACAATAAATTCATTTGGACATACTATTTAGCTACTAGTTCAACCAAGCTGCCACATATCATGTACAAGGGGAACAATGGCTACAGAATCTAAAGTTATTTCAAGTAAGATATGAAATAATTGTAAGTTCTATCATACACCCTGTGAAAACGTGCAAATAAAGTCATTTAAAGTCTTCCACCTGAACGCAGGTGAAAAAGAGGAAATATGATTTACAAGTAGCTCTCCCAAATTTATTTCTCCAGTAACTTGTAAAACAAGTGGCACAAACTGCAAAGACAGTAAATTCATTTCAACATAGTATTTAGCTACTAGATTCACCAAGCTGCCACATATCATGTGGAAGGGGAACTATGACTACAGAATCGAAAGTTATTTCAAGTAAGATCTGAAATAATTGTAAGTTCTATCATACAGCACATGAAAACGTGCAAATAAAGCATCCAAGATAAAGTTTTCTCTCTTAAGAAATACAATGCTATTCAGGACCATTCGAAAACATTTTCCCTTAATTAAAAAACGATAAGAAAAACTAAACTTGAGATACCAACAGAGTTTTTAGGTCTAATGACAGTTGGACCATAATTAGTTAAGTCCTTGCATAGAATGTCAAAAGGTTACTTGGGTATGGACCTACTCTTTGCATATTATGCACGGAACAGCATACGATAATGTGGTTGCATCCATTGCATTCTCCACTAACCATTTAACGATGTCTTACAGCACAACGTGCTTTGTTGTATCTACTAGGTAACTCAAAAACAGAACATACAAAGTGCCATCATTTCAGTTAGAAAGGGAAGTTTTTTCACTGTTATATTAGGACCCTGTTTGTTTCCCTTTTTTTTTTTTTTAATAAGAATGCATTTTGAAATAGTTAATTGATGAAGAACGCGCGGTTAAGAATTAAGAAATTTTTTTAGTTTTGCGTGTAATATTATTTTATTGAAGAATGTGTGTTTGAAAAAAAGAGGGAGAAAATGTATTTTGAGAAAAATGGGTATCAAACAAGGGCTAGAAATGCTAACTGGCACCATCCAGTTTCTGTGCTACTTCGTTCAATTCACTCTTCCTAAGACATTTCCCGATTAATGAAAAGAATCAGAGTCTGCTCTCAACTGAAAGAGTTCCAATTCCAAAACCCCACATTCAATTAAGCTTCTAAGACCTCTTAAACTCAATACATCCAGGAGTTCACAAAACCCATCACATTTCTTCACATAGACCTTTCCCAGTTAGTCTCGATACATAATCAAAAAATCCAAGACCAAATTAAATGAATCATTTAATCAACAGAACCACTGGTTTTTCTTGACCAATTTATAAGTTCATGTGGATATAAAATCCTTATGCTTCGCGTAATAACTAAATTGATATGAAAATTTGACAGCAGAAGTTACGCCAAAAAAAAAATAAAAAATAATAAATAATAAATCGAAAAATCAAAACTACACGAGATAAAAATAAAAACAACCAGGACCTTTGAATGTCTTTCTTTTGGGCCAAAAGACATTCGAAAATGCATTCTTTGCAAAAGACGTGGCCTTTCTGGCAAGACAAGGGATCAATAAATGGCTTCAAGCACAGACTGCAAGCATCGAATGGTTTTATCGAGTCCTTGCCGAGTCTTTCTTTCTGGGTACCATACCCGAGCTTCTTCTTCTCATCGTACGTAAAGAAAGCTAAATCGTTGTTGTTCTTCGAGTGTCTTTGAGGCATATTTTGGAAGAAATATTAACAATCAAGAAAGACAGGATTTGATTGGGAAATTTAGGGATCGTAGAAACCCTAGGATTTTATTCGATTTTTCCACGGCTCGTGTTGGATTGATAATTTCACAGGCGGTGACCTACTGTGAGTAATATGTATACGTGTCTCTTGAAATGGATAGAACTTTCCTTTTCTGACTGGAATTTTTGGTCAGAGAGAGCGTTTTCATCTACAGGGACGTCCGTGAAATCGATTCGTTTAGGCACCGACACCTGTTCTCTAGTTTAAAAATCCAACTTTACCCTTATCATTTAAAGAAAATAAATCGTTGAGAGAATGGGATAAAAGAGGAAAAATACAAAAAGAAGGATTTATAGCATCGATATCTTGAATTGCCTCTTTGGATAGTCAGAGAGAATTCCTTCATTTGTCTTTTCTTTTTGTCTCATTGTCTCGTTCTCTTTCCCATTCACACCAAAAAGTATTACATTCGAGTAAACTCTTCTTCGAACTTGCATGCTATTCCTATATTCTTTATTTCCCTGCTCATTGACCATTGTTCTATGTTTACCAACTACATTTATCTCAACATCAAGGAATGCAAAGCTTCTATATTGATTTCTTTCTACGCCTTTATAAATGGGAAAATCCTCCAATTAAAATGAGTCAAATGGCAAATGTTGAGTGAAATTATATATTATAGATTTTTTTTTAAACATCAAATATTGCATATTATTAATGATTGTCTTCGTGAACTGCATGATATAGAGAAATGAATTTACTCTAAACTATCAAATATAGTTTTTGTAGATAAAGATGTTAGTTTATGGGCAACCCCATCACTTATATGAAGCGAAGCTATAAGTCTTATACAATGACTTTGAAGCGAAGCAATCTCTAAAATAATTAAAGCATTTGACGCGGGCAATCTTTTGGAGATTGACCTACAATGCTTCGTGCTAAAAAATCTCATTAACGATTTCCTTCACACGTGTGAACAAGAAGGACTCTAGTATTATTGCCTCTTCATCCTCATGTGAAAGGTGCCCAAACAACTTGGCTCACAGCACAATGTGTTAATCACCATAAACAGATTGATTGATGCATTGATTTGTTATGCTTTCATCTATAATACACAAATAATCTTATGAATGTGAACCCTGCTACATTACCCCTTGGCATTACCAAGGTCTATGTGGCCCTAGTAAAAGGGTTTAACCTTATTGGTTTTGTATTATGTATATAAAAGTTTCAATATCTTTAAAAGTTAATTCGAAAAATTGTTCCATCGTTGAACACTTTTTTCAAATTAAAACTATGAAAACAAGCAAATAACTTAATTGAAAATTGAGTTTATTCATGACACATACTTGACGGTCTGGTAGATAAATAGAGAATAATTCTACACCTGATTCATGTTTTTGAGTTGTTTATAAATATTCAAGTCATTTTTTATTAAGATATTTTGAGAAATACACAGTGACGGAGCTACATAGAAGCCAGTGTAAGCATCAACTTGTACTAGACTTTGGGCTTGATACGGAAAAGTCCAATCTACTTGCTCTGGAACAAGGCTTAAGTAGGAGTAGTTTTATGTTGTCGACGATGAAACTTGCGGTAGCTACAAACGAAGAAGAGAAGGAAAAAAGGGAAAAAGCAAAGGCAACGACCATTACTTGAATTCAAGCCAAGCTTGAAGCAAAGAAAGGCCAGGACAAGGGAAAGGACAAATCTAAATAGGCTGTTTAGATAATTTCCCGATGTTTAAACTTTGAAGACATAATTTTGGAGGAAGTTATTTATATATTACAATCCAATAATTTAGAACATTGTTCAAAAAAGACCAAATCTTAACGAGTCAATTTAATACCAGACTTGTATTCAAATATTAACAACGTGTCCATATATTACCATTTCCGTAAGTTCTTCCATAGTCAGTTGAGGGTGGATGGTGTGAGGAAGAGATTATATACAAATGTGTATACGCATATGTATGTGTATATAAATTTATTAAATTGGAAGAAAACAATACTCTGATTGGATAAAAAATGTCCTTTTTAATTTTAAATGATCTAGTGGGGTTTAACTCTAGTCAAATCCTTACACCTCTACAATCAGAGTTCATATTTGGATTAATCCAAAAATATCATTTCCCATTTCATCCCAATCTCGATCCTTAAAACCTTTTGGAGTATTCATTTCCATCTTTATATGAATATTGCATCAAAGTTATAATAGTTTTGTAATTTAAAAAATCTTATTGTAGTTTTTTAAAATCTCATATTTCCTCGTGCATCGGGATTTCTCAAGATCATGTGAAGCTCTTTTCATTCTAAGATTAATTTTGGCAAAAAAAATCACTGTAACCGATATCTAAGACTATGTCCATACTGGACAAAATCCTCGACTCTGCCCCTTAATACATATGTATAGTCCATTTATCATTCACTCATTTTTCTTTGTTTATTATTTAAAATAAACTTCGCTCAAACATGCCCATTACTAAAGAATAGGAGAATTTCAGTGCACCCGGCACCACCCAAGACATACCCATCCTAACCTTATTCAATATTCCCGTCTCCACCGCACCCCCGTGAAACCAACAGTCCCAGAACACGATTACGACAGCAGTCCAACAAATACGAAAGTTCACACTCAACTATCAAATCTTCTATTCCTCAGTGAAAAGCAATTATACTCTTCAAATCCTCACAACCCACTTTATTCTTGAAAAATTAAACAAATAATATCATACACAATTGAATTTCACTGCATGGCATCACCCAAGAAACCGCCGGCAGAAACCGAACGCGTACCGTCTGCGACCCTACATCAACCAGCTTCGCCACGCTTTCCTTCCGGGACACCCATCTCTGGGGCCAATCGCAAGATCGCGATCGCCGTCGATCTTAGCGACGAGAGTGCCTTTGCCGTCAAGTGGGCCGTTCAGAATTATCTCCGTCCCGGGGACTCAGTTTTTCTCCTTCACGTTCGAGCCACATCCGTCCTGTATGGTGCCGATTGGGGTGCCATTGATCTTTCTGTCGACATCACCACAGCCATGGATGAAAAGTCCCAGCAGAAACTGGAGGATGAGTTCGATAATTTTACTACCTCTAAGGCGAATGATTTGGTGCAGCCGCTGGTGGAGGCCAATATTCCGTTCAAGATTCACATAGTGAAGGACCACGACATGAAGGAAAGGCTTTGCCTGGAGGTGGAGAGGTTGGGACTGAGTGCAGTGATCATGGGGAGCCGGGGTTTTGGGGCAACCAGGAGGCACACCAAAGGGATGCTTGGGAGCGTCAGTGATTACTGTGTGAATCATTGCGTATGCCCTGTGGTCGTGGTGAGGTCTCCGGACGAGAAAGATGGAGGCTCTGCTAATACTGGTAGTGACAGTGAGGGTTCGACTAAGGCAAGAAAGGATGTTGAGGGGCTTCATCCAGTGCCAGAGGAGGAGCCCGTGTATCATGATGCTTTGGACAAGACTAGCGGTATGACTTGATAATGCATATCAGTCTATAAGCATTAGCTTCAAATATGATTTGTTTTTTGTTTGTTTCGAATTTATGGAATGGAATTGAGAGCTTGTTGGTCTTGTGATGATGAATATAGATTTTATAACTTTGTCTTTTAATATTGCACTAAATAAGAGATGGAGGGAAGGAGATAAGAGAGGACAAAATAAGTTTGAAGAGTGGTTTTATGATAGTTAACTGTTGATTTATTGAAAGTTTGTGTCTATAGTTTAAAAAGGATTTCTCCTGCTGGAGTTCATAAGTGGATTGAGAGATTGGTTTTCATGGAAAATTGGATGACTTGGATTTTGATGGAAGTGGGAGTTAAGTCGTTCATTTATTTGATTTTCTTTCTCAATATCATCTTTTGTCTGTACTTACTTGAGACCATGTCCATGCCCGATATGCCAAGAAGTGTTAGAAAAATAAATACAATCTATATTTTTTATCTGGGCAAAATTTACATGTGCATCTGTTACTGTTATAGAATATAATTTCTGTGGCATGTTATTTAAAATCCCCAGGTCGGTATGTCTAGGGTTCTTTTGCAATGATTATTGCTTCCTTATTCAATTGGATCTTTTCTTTCCCTGAGTAAAATGCACTGCATTGACATAGATTTTAGGAAGCTTCCCTGAATGCTCAATGAAGTTGTGTTAACATGTTCAAGTTAAGGAATTAGGATCTAAATAGTTAAGTTTTTTTTATCTCTTAGCTTCTGGATAAATTGGATCACTGAGCATTAAGTGCATTGGTAGTTTTGTATCGTGGTTAGTTTCAAAATTCAGTGCTCATTTAATTATGCAGCTGGCAACTGTTTCTGTAACTTCCAGATTAGGTTTCTTTGAAATGCATGCTGGCCTTAGGTAGCCTTCTCTATTCAAACTGCATATGGTGACATGACCTTTACATTTGACTATGTTATTCTGATAGGGTAGTCTACCTCCTCCCATTTGTTAAAAGATATATCTAATACCTCTAGCATTCATTGACCTTTTCACATAAGGTGATCTCCCACTATGATGCCATTCATAAACAGTTCTGTAATTGTTGGCCCGGCGAATGGTTTTTTATCATTGCTTTTTCCCTGGGTAAAAATAGAATTTTGGTGTAATTTTAGTAGTGATTCATGATTTAATTGTTACTTTTTTATTTTCTCTCGCAAAAACTTCATTTATGCTATTGTCACTCCTGGTTCTAATTTTGAATTAAAAAGAATATTTGTGTAAGTTTACTATCCAAGTAAAACTTTATAACATTTTATTATATAAATTCTTATATGTATTTAAATGGAAAGTCACTAATATTCTAATTGTTCACAATTTTTAGTAGACATTGGAGTTGACATTTTCATTCTGGAAGGCTATATCTTATTTGAATTCATTCAAATGATTATCTAGTACCCCTAGAAATGTGCGCCAGATCTTTGCAACTCATGTCTGAGTTTGTGAACTACCTTTTGGCTGGTTGAATCGTTAGTGCTTGTATCGAACAATTTAATGTGCAGATAAGCAATAGATCTGTTTCTTTTGTTGGGCAAATTGTGGAGATTCTCATCTATTTTTTCTTCCATGATCTGTTTTGCCCATCTCATTTGTTTGCTGGAGAATTTCTGCATCCATATAGAAGTAAAAAATTGCTCCCTGAATGATGGACCACTCTCACGTGGAATCTTTTAGCAACCTATGATGGAATATAATTACTTAACCCAGAAAGAATATTTGATAGCAGCAATAATAAAAATAACACTGAAAATGATGATAAAGTTTGCTCACCTTGAATATGACTGGTGATCGAGTTTTGCAACCCTCAGAGAAAAATTAATGCTTACTGAAGAAGATGAACAATATGTTTAGCATTGTGTAAAAATTACTTGAAGGGGAAGATCACTATTACATGAATTATAATGGAAAAAAGATATGACTGGACTAATGAAGGAGATGACCTAGTAGGAGAAAATTGGAAGAGAAGGAGATGTATGTAACCGAGATTGTCAGATTTTTCCGACTTGAGTGGAACCAAAACTTAAGGTGGCTGTTTCTGTGGAAAATGCTAGATGGACATTGCATGGTTATTTATTTATTATTATTATTTTGTATGGGATCTTGATGTAGGATAATCCTATTACAAATAACAGAAAATGGATATGTTAGAAAATGCTGTCGACAAAAAATTGTAAATTTTAACTGCTATGAATATTAGTCGCTTCAATGAGTTCAGGTATCACGGATCGCAAGTTTGGCCCTTGGGATTTCATGTCTCATGGTAGATTCTCCTCATGCTTAGGCTAGCAAGCTCGAAATTACTGGTAGACATGCATCCGTATAAAGAGGATACTAGATAATACTCGCACATGTTCACATAGACCATGTGCTTTGCTATTAGCGACCTTGTTGTGTCATATGGGGAGAGGACCACTCTCGATGCATGATATTCTCCCATTTGAAGTCTCTTACACCCACGTATTGAAAAGTGATCTTCGCATAAACACGCATTCCTCTCCATGGTAGCACCATCCCCTCAGGGACGGGTATCCCGTATCCACACAGTACTTCCTTGCACATTTGCCGGTAGTAACTCCGTATTGCCTCTGACACCAACCTCCACCATATGTTCCACAAGTATTATTTCTTCGTATGGATAGCCTTTGTCGCAGTGCCACGCACATGTCGAAGCAATGACACAATCTCCATCATCGTGCTCTGCAATGTGCTCTTCATGAAATGAAACAAACTTGCCAAAGCACATAGGCCTATTCGCACAACTCCTGCCTTTCTTATCCACCATCCCCAAAGCTGTCTTCATCAATTCCACTTGCTTGTCGACTCGGTCCGTGATCCAAAATCATTTTTCAAGAACCCACATCAATGATCTCCCGCAACCAACAATGCACATTTGAGCAGTCCCTCTCTAATACCAACTATCGTAGGCTGTAAGTCTGGTCCTCGAGGTTCCACACCTCATGGTAGCCTTCTCCTCATGCTTAAGCCAATAAATTTGAAACAATTGGCACACATGCACGCTTATACGTATGATGCTAGACAATACATGCATATGATCACATCATTAGTGCACTATTTGATAAAATAGGCCATACGCCTAGCTGTTGGCGACCTTGCCATGTCGTATTGGGAGAGAAGCACTCTTAGTGTGTGACACTAGGACACAACAATAGGTGGCTAGATATTTTTTCTCGAGTCCCAACTAGGTTCTAGTCCTTACAATTACCGGGCAAAAATTTTAAAGTATTTTCCTCTTGATTAATTTTCTCTTCTTCAACAAACTTGATGACAAGTTTTTGTCAAGTGGTGCATTGATGTAGGAAAATCCTATTACAAGATATTAATTATTTATTGTTGTATTAGGATTTTATTTCTGGATTAGATCAGGGTTTTTCGTTCTTTTGATTATCTTTTTGACTACTTATTTTGTAGGTCTTAATTACTTATTTACTTAAGCTATTAGGATTAAGATATTAATTTGCCCATATAGACATAGGCTTTGTACATTTTTTCAATAACCAATTCATTATATCAAATTATTCTCCTTAAATTTTCGAGTTTTTCAACTTTCTCCTTGAATCAATTTTGCTTCCGCACCAGGACTTGTGTTCTGAAATTTGTGCTTGTTATTGACTTGACTCCGTTGGGAAGTTTGAAGTATAAAGTGACTGCCGTATGTGATTATTAAATATATACGTGGTTTTCTTTTAATTATTTTTAACAGATTCTGACTTACATGAGTTCTTAACCCTAACAAAATGACTTTTCCGAAGTTAATTGCTGAAAAGTTATATGCTTTACAGCTTGATTTTGTCCGTATAACTTGAAAATAGGTCAACAAAACTAATATTGCCGTATGTCAGTTATGTTTGGCAAAACTTATATGAAGGTGGCTGTACATGATATTATATGATGCATGTTTGCTACTAGATTTATATGATAAAAGATTATATCCAGTGTTTAGAAAATCTTCAACAATTATTTATGATTAAATATTTACTCCAATTATAGGATTGAACATGAACTGTAATCTTGTTATATGTAACTAGCACTAGAACAAAGGTAATGTGTGGGTGCTGTTTTAAAGAATGTTAGGAAATAAGAAAAAATTTGGAATAATCGTATCCGAAACAAGTTTACTGTAGTTGCTTTAGACATAGATACTTGTTGCAGCATACTTAACTGGTGACCTGATGTAACAAAATTGAAGTAGCATAACATAGCGCATTTGTCATTAAGTCTACTGCACTGTCAAAATATGAGTATGAAACGAAATATCTTACATGTGGACAGACAACTGCCATATACATGAGAGTGGAATGAGACTAAATATGTTCTGCAGGCCTATGGTGAAACTAGAGCTAAATCATTTTAGCTGAATTTTTTCTTTTGCTTTGATGTTGGGCATGATCCCACTGAAGGGAGGTTGATGGACGTGAGATCATGTTCTACTCCTCTTTCTATTAAATGTTATAATATTATTGATATAAATGCTATAGTATTTGATTTAGAAGCCGCTTCATCTTCAGGAACATTAATAAGAACATTCTATTTGGTTTAGAAGCAATTTCATCTTCAGGAGCATTAATAAAAGCATTCTTAAAGAATGCTACAGAGGTGGTCTCTTCTGAAACAGAAGATTATTTATGAAACTGGCACCTACCTAGTGTCAGTAAGAATGTAGTTTATCAGACTTCTACTTTTAATCTGAAATCTAAAGGAGTTACAAAAACATTGAACAAACAGTATCTGTTATACAGGATTAAGAAACTCTTAGGTTATATGATCCTGGAATAGTTAATTAAAAGGATAATATAAGTTCCTTCATATAGGGTTGCCGCAAATTGCACTAAAATATTTAACTAAAGAAGGTTTAAACACCTGTACTTTGGTAGCCTAAAGGCTGCAGCATCTAATTTTTTCAGGTTCTTTACTTGGTCTAATTGAGACTAGTTTGCGCAGTGGACCAGTTAAAATTATATTTTTTTTCCCCAATTTTCTATTTTTTTAAAAAGATCAAAATATTTTAGATGTTGAATCCAAAAGTCACAAAATAAAGGCCTTAAGTAAAACATACAGCTGTTACCTACAGAGTTTACTACAAGGTCATGACTACTATGAGTACAAATGCTAAAAGAGTTAGCAATTTAGGAGCTAATAATACTATGGCTGAAAGTAATATTTATAAATCTAACATTGTTCAAACTTAAGCCATATCTTGGAAGGATGTTGACCTCCCAGATCAATGGGCTTTAGTAGGAGTAATGGAACCATCTCCAGTTGAAAATAGGAAAGTTGAACAAGTAGTTCAAATTCCTGAAGCAGAATGTTGAAGTTTATTATTTTATTTATTATTATTATTATTATTTTTAATGTGGATGAAAAGCTAGATTGAGTATAAGAATTTGAAAAGAAATCTGAAACTCATTGTAGAAGGTCTACTTCTACTTTACCAGGACTTGTGGGTACCAATTCACCTTGTCTTGGTTGGTTAAAGATGATGTTTCCACAACCAAGGTCAAGGGTTCAAGGATTGGCGCCTCCACTTCCCTTAAAAAAAAATGTTGAATATTTACCATAGTTTATCATAATGAGTAAATTTAACCAATGCTCACTGAACTTTAAACTTGGTTACTACTTGCTCACTCATCTTTCACGAGTTATTGAATACTCACTCATCTTTCCATATAGTTGCTCATCCACCACTCGTTTCTTCAAATAATTGGTGACTTTTGCCGCAACTTCCAACCACCAAGAATGTCGAATATTGATATCGTTGGAAAGCCCATGATGTTCTCTTCAATTACCACTCAAAATCTCCCTATAACTCCAAGGAATTCGATCGAAAAATTGCCTTAAAAGTCGCCCAAAAATTCTGAACATCTGCTCAGATTTTCAGATTTTTTGGGCGACTTTTAAGGCAATTTTTCAGCAACTTTTGACCATCAAAACTGTCGGATTTTGATGTCGTTGGAAAGCCGACAATGTCATATTTAATTACCACCCAAAATTTTCCCATAACTTCAAAGGATTCGGTCGGAATAAACCTATAAAGTCAGCATTTCGAACTCTGTCCAGATTTTCGCCTTTTCGAGATGCTGACTTTGTGAGTTTATTTCGATCGAATCCTTTGGAGTTATGGGGAAATTTTGGGTGGTAATTGAATAGGACATTGTGGGCTTTCCAACGGTATCAAAATCCGGCAGTTTTGATGGTTGGAAATTGCCGAAAAATTGACTTAAAAGTTGCCCAAAAAATCTGAAAATTTGGGCAGATTTTCAGAATTTTTGGGCGACAAGGCAATTTTCCGATCGAATCCCTTGGAGTTAGAAGGAGATTTTGGGTGATAATTGAAGAGGATATCGTGAGCTTTTCAACGGTATCAAAATTCGACATTCTTGGTGGTCGGAAGTTGTCGAAAAGTTGCCGCAAAAGTCGCCCAATTATTTGAAGATACGAATGGTGGATGAGTAACTATATGGAAAAATGAGTGAGTATTTAGTAACCCGTGAAAGATGAGTGAGCAAGTAGTAACCAAGTGTAAAGTTCAAATGAGCATTGGTTAAATTTACTCTTATCATAATCGACCTAATTCTCCTATTTCTCCTACTGCCTCCCAAATAAATGTCCATTAGTGCCATGCAAATAATGGAAGTAGGAATTTGTCATTGACAGAAAAGATTAAGGAAGAACTTAGGAAGGCAAATAGTGAGCCATTCGCAGAATGATTTTTCGAAAGCCACACATCTGAAGAAAAGAAAACTTTCCAAGAACAATATTATTCTTTTTTGGAAAGATACAAGGTAATTATTCCCTGTATTAAATGGTGAATTAAATTGGGTCTTTAATAGGAACAATTGAGCCCACACCCCTTGGAAACCAATGCCTTTGCTAAAGCCCAAATAGAAAGGAGGAAAGCTTTGTAAAACTTAACCGATTTAAATTCAGTTATAAAAAACAGTTAAAACTGACCAAAAAGCTTGTTTAGGAAGTGTTTATCAGCGGTTGTATTTATAGGAATGAGTGGGTCCCCCACAAAATGTGCGGATAAAATTGGTTTGATCCTTTTTTACCGTCTATAAACAGGTTTATAAACCAAATGTATACAAAGTCTTCTAAAACTAGCCTAGAAATTGGATAGAATTGAAGACAAATAATTTATCCTTGACAAAATAGATAAAAGAATCTGTTTCTAATACAACTCAAGATGTAGTAGTATTGCAAAAACCTATATTTAGACCCACCATGCCAAACTTAAGATCGTTTAAAGTTCCAAACAATGAGTTGGTTGAAGCTATGTGATGTAGAATTGATTGAAGAAATTGGGAGCAGCAGGATAGGTAAAGAAGACAGCCATGGGAGGAGGAAGGAGAGGAGGAGGAGAGAAGAGAAGAAAGGGCAGTGGAAAAGGAAGAAAACTTCTGCAACACTCCAATTCAATTCATTCTATCAAATCTCTGTCGTCCATACATAAAAGACTGCATACATATATACAATACAAAGCATAAAAGGGCTTAGGCCAGCCCAACACATCATACAAAGCCCAAAGCAAAATAAAATGCTTGGGCCAGCCCAATACATAATGCAAGCCCAAAGAAAATACTAAACTAAATAGCCCAAAGTAGATGTACTCATCACTATGACTACTAGATTGGAAAATCTAAACCTTTAACAAAAAGAAATAGGAGTAATCACAAACTGAGAGGAAGATACATCGATCAGTGATTTAGAAACTCAATTTAAAAATGAAATTGAGTCTCTTATGCAAGTCAACACTACTCATGCTCCTTATTGAGGACATAAGATTAGGAATTATTACTAGGCCTTCTTTGGTCAATGTTAGATATGAACGTGAAGCGAAAGTTAAAAGTTTCATATCATGAAGGAACAAATTAGAGGACCCATTTCTATTTATGTATTGTATTGGACCCATTAGAAACAAAATGTCCCAATTAATTCGATGACCCATGCGTTTGAGAATTTTTTTTTTAAAAATGGAAAAATGTAAAAATAATAAAAAATAGTATTTTAGTTGAATATTATTATAACCATTATATGTAATACATATATCTCTGAAAAATGCATGTAAAATTATTAGTAGATGAATTTATAAAATAAAAAATTAAAAAAAAATTATGTTTATAAGATGTGTCCACATAGTCATGTAATTTTGGATCATTTTAAGCGTATTCCATATCCTAAATTTTAGGAAAAATGATCCAATTTCTAGATATGTACTCGTATCGCACACAAGACCTAAATAAAAACAACACAATCCCTAACATTGCTTGGGTTTCTTCATTCGTCATTTTGATGACAAACCATTTCAAATATTTTCTATGCATATAGTTTATAATGCATAGGTACGGACACACGTGTCTGACATGATACGTGTCAGATACGCTGACATGCAATTTTTCAAAAAAGTATCGTCACGACACTTTGTCAACATGTTGATTAAATTCTTTAAAATTTTTCATTTATATAATATAAATTTAATTTTATAGTTGATATTAATTTTTTTGTTGAAATCTTTTAATTATGAATACTTATTTATTATTTAATAATAATTTTGATTTAAAAATATATAATGTTTTTAATAAAAATGAAAAATGCTTATGAAAGAGTGTCCGAAAAGTATCGGTATTGACTACGGCACGTGTCGGACGCGAACATACTACTCCAGTTGAAGTGTCCGTGCTGCAGAACATATAGGTACTAGAATGCTAATGCCTGGCCGGTTTTTGAGTTATTATAGAAAGAGACCATACACGAGGCCCTTGATTGGTTATCGTTAGCTTTGTATGAGTGAGGTTATGCATGGGTTGGTTAGCCACTATTTCGTTCATTATAATTCACTGACCCCAATTTTATCTGTCTTGCTAATTTTGAATGTTTTAGCCTCCATACTTAGTTGGATTTCTAATAAATGTGTTCATTCCTTTATTTACTGATCTGGGGAAAAAATACTAATTTGCTCATAAGTGTTCATATAATGCAGATGTTGATAAGGCTTCTTGAGCAAAAGGGATAGGGTGGCTGGGAGGCTCTGAGCTAGTGAAATGATCTCTCTCGATGTGGATTTGTGCCATGTGAGAAATGAAGTGTGGTAGTGTTGAGGTCTTTCTTTCTACTTACACCCAGGAACTGTATTTTCACCCTGCGAAGTTTGGATGGATCATCTTTCTTGAGTTTCTTACCTTTGTTTTAGGGCCTAAAAGGATTTGCACTGCTTTCCATATTTGCAAGTTACAGTTCAAACTTCCTTTGCAAACTTGTTCTTCCAGCTTTATTATGTCAAGTGGAAGTTATGGTAGAGCTGGATCGTTATATAAAAGGCTCCTTCATACTTTTCATTTTAGAATTGAGTGTTTTGAGTATATGTTGGAGAGTTTGAAAGTCTACTTGTGTTTTCTGATGTTTGATTTGAATGCTGATTAATACAGACTTCCCAAGGCAATACAGAATCTGAAATTGCAGTGACCTTGATGAGGGACCCAAATATTTGAGAATTGGCCGTTAAATATTTTTGTTGGTCCATCTGGGCCGAGCACTATGGGCTAATCAGGCTGGTATGTCCAGCCCCAAGCTGTCCATGGACCTGGTCAGCCTGGCCTAAATGTAGGGTTTCCCTATGGCAAACATTTTGGTTTGGAAGCCCAGTATTTTTTCTATTCCTAACATGAGAAAGAGAATACCTTGGACTTCTCTGTCTGTTTTGGGATGAACTCTGAATTTGGCACTCTAGGCTGGGGATAAAGCCAGCTAAATTTGAAAATGAGATGTGAATTTCCTTGATGGCCTCGGAGCATTTTATAAATTTTTGAAAGGCTTGATACCATTTTCAGGTTGGATAATCATTGTGATGGGTGTCACACATAAGTGAAGGTAGGAATGATCTCCCGCCCACAGTGGCTAGGAGTTTCTAATGTTTTGACATCAAATATTTTTCCTTTTGAAAAGTAAAAAAATACGATTTGTAGGTAATTGTTATCATGCTTACTGTAGGTACGAAATCAGGATTAGCTTTGGAAGCGAACATTATCCCATTATACTGACAATTAAAAAGATGTAGTTTATCAAACGATAGTTTTCTTGCTTATTGCTCATAGTTCCTAAGTTAATTTACCAATGCACTCGGTCAGTCTTAGGTATCATTTTGTAGGGTAATTTTATAATCAACTTGCCATTACAATACTATACGAGCGCGTGGCGGTGTTTGGCATCTGCATTTCATCTTATGATTCATAGTTCCAAAGTTAATTTACTGTTCAAACAGATATTAATTTATAGATAATTTGATAATAAGTGGCTAATATAATAATAATACGGTGGGATTTGTGTTAAGCACGTGGATGGGTCTGGTATCTACGTTTCTTTATTCTCTTAGAATCTGATAAAGTTAATCTAAAAGTGATCAAAGAATATTTTGGCATCTAAATTGCAATGCCTCCACAACTTGATGAAATGGCCGGTTCCATTATTTTTTTATTTGCCTATTTTTTATATAGAAAATGGGGGTTGGTAGGTGGAGAATTGCAAATTCCAAGATCTATGATTAATATAAAATTCATACCTGAATTGATGGAAAATTATAGTATATTTGTTAGGTTAAGATTGATCTAAATGCATTGGATTGATCTTATTTAAATCAAACTCATTTGAACCTCGTAATTGAGTAGTGCTTGAAAATATGAAGGATAAGATTTAAAAAATTGAAAGAATATGATGAATGGTAATGCTTTTTTTTTTTTTTTTTCCGTTAGAATTTGTGTGTAATAACTATTGTTCAAATACTGACAGACCAATTTTGTGTGTTTGGGAATTGGTTTCGTGCCCCGCTTAAAATTTTGGGCGGAGTGTGTATCATTTTTTGTGTTAGGTCAATCCTGCCGTGCATGGATACCAAGTTGGACCCTTTGGAAGGTGTTGACTTGTATGTGAAGTGAGCGTTACACATAACATAATATTGTGTTGACTTATATATACAACTTCATTCTATTTGAATTGTTCCTTCTTCAAACGGATGTCATTGGCTTAGTTATCTTTCCCGAATTTGTAACAAGTGTCTGACAATTGAGTTCTAGCTCTTTTATCCAATTTCAAGTATCTTATTGCATTATTCGATGCAAATTATCTAGAATTTCTATTTCAAATTGTTTAAACTTGATCTTAGTTAACTCTTTGATCTGCTAAGATGACTTGATTTGTCCCCTCAAATAGATTAGTATTGTACATTACCACATTGCAGTACCACCGATGTATTAGAAATGATACCTTGGGACGGATGTAATTGTAAACTCTCAGGAGAATCGATGACTGCATCTTTAGGAATTGATGCAACACCTACTTTTTGAGATATATTCTCCAAATACCTAATCAACAAGAGTCCATGTTCATGCACAATTATACATCAATTGGTAGGCCAATGCGACATTGTGGTCTAAGGGGACAACAGCATAAGAGGCCAAATTCCAGAGGTCCACAAGGAAATCTTGCATTAATGTGAAATTTTAATACGCCTGGACAGTATGTATTTTGACAGTGATTTGATTGTGTCCCTATTCAGTTATTGTATAAACATAAGGGGAGGCGGTTATTTTCAGAAATATCAACAAATGAAAAGAAAAAAAAAAATTAATTAAGGCTGAACCAAGATAATTAAATTTGGCTTCTGGCAATTTCTGATTATTTTGACTTAATGCATTTACGGTACTTTGTTACAAGAAGCTGGTAGGAGATAACAAATTAATTAAGATCAACCAGTGAAAGAGCAATAGATCCAGTCTTTTGCTGAATAATTCTTCAATATCCTTGTCATGTCCATGGGCTGATCTTTAGGGAACTCTGGTCTTCAGATCTTTCACCGGCCTAAAAAAGGATTAAAATATGCAAAATGGGAAAGATGGACAAGAACAGAGACTCTGCAGTACAAATGATGCAAAAACAAATGGCATTGATGGAAAAAGATATGAATTGTGATAAAAAAAATTCAATAGTTTGTGCAAGCAGAAAACCTTACATTTGGGGTCTGAACATCATTTGTTTCTCTGCAAAATCTACTAGATGACTCTTCCCTGCTAGAAGAACTCGAAACCAAAGGCACAACTTGATTATCACCCTCATCATCATCACTACCATCATGATCATGATCGTCATCCGGATCACCCTTGTCTTCACTGTCATTTTCCGCATCACCATCTTCAAGATCACAATCACCATTGATATTATGGTTTCTTGTATTGCTACAGGACTGACAGACAGAAACTGTGGGTGCAAGCTTGGGACCGGAGCCCGTCCATGGGGTTGAAGATTGGCAAACATGGCAGAGAAGAGTTCTAGTGTGCTTGGCTACAAGAAAGTTTGCTGTGTGGACTCTTGCATCACAATCCCAGCACAGGATTGCTTGATCCGAGTCACAGTACATTCTTGCAGCAGACTTGCATAGCTCACAATTCTTCATCTTCTTCTCAAAATATCTCTCTTAAACACATATGGATTGCGTAGTATGTTTGGGTTCTCAGTTCTATTAAATATATATATGTGTGTGTCGGTTTCCTGATATTCTGGCTGAAACCGAGGAAATAAGTAGAAGATGTGAGGAAAGGGGTGCAGGTTGCTACTTCTTATGGCTCTGTTTAGCAGCCTATCATATATACGTCGACAATGATGCTAAATGGGCTAGGCCATGGCTACATCCGGACGACTCGTTTGTACTGTCTCCTATATAATGTTGTCCGCTGAAGTCTACATGTAGCTTCAACAATCATCCCGTCTTATTTTTTTTATTTTTTATTTTTTTTTAAGGTCCACTAAATAACAGACGAGATTTTTAGGATCTCGCCTGCTCCAAAGTGGGGTTGGGTGTTTGAAACTTGCTTTTTTTTTGGATTTTTATTTATTTATTATCTTTAATGCAACCGATCTTATTCTAAACATATGAATTTCAAACTTATGTCAGATCTCCTTATCAAACTTGAGTAAGCCATCGTTGCTTTGTAAGGTTGACAGTGATACATTGTAGGTGAAGGATTTGTTTGTCGTTTATTGTAAACAAAACCGTCACAATGATTTTGATAGTTGTACACTGAGGTTGACACCCCGGTGTACCGACCCCTCACAACAAGGGGGGCCCACGATGAAACAAAAATTCGTGAACCCCCCCTGTTGTGAGGTGATCGTTAAACCCGGGTGTCAACTCCGATGTACAACTAGCATGGTCCCGTCACAATATGTATGACGTGTTAGGTCATCAATCGACTTGGACCACGGGCGATCCAACTTTACACATCTTATATTTCTAATCAGAGTAATTTTATGTGAAGCATATAATGTGGTCGACATAAAAAAACAGCTATTTTCTTATGGATTATTCCATATGTACTGAATGAGGGGTCCCAAATGGTGTCTCCATTTTCACAATGCATGCAGGCTCCGCATGAATTTAAAAATGACATCATCTGGTCCCCACGCCTATTGTGAGACGTGACTAGTAGGTAAAAGATTGGATAAAAAAAATTGGTACATATAGTATTATCATTTTCTTATATACTTTTTATTGACAAAATTGCATTGGAAGCTCAACCTCTTTGTTGTATAAATAGGAACAATATTGCAAAGAGAATGAAGAGATGCTGTCTACAATAAGGAAAAAGTCACAAGTACAAGATAATGTTGATAAAATTTATACCAAAATTAACGTGGGGCGCATGATTGGCCTCTCTCTTCATCTTCCAATGATTATATGCCATGTGTTATCTGTACTTATAACATGATTGCTATAATAAACCATTAATCTAATGACTAATAATAATAATGAATCCCATAACTATCAGTCTTTTTGTTATGTTCCCAATTCCATGTACAAATAAATTTTCAGTTGGTGAGAGCAATGGGGTTCAATTATATCATTATTGTTGGTGGCCCATTTTACTTGGTTGATTTTATTTCACAAGTATTTCTCAAATTACCAAATTACCTTTCAACCATTTTTTATTATCAACTTACTATTTTTACTTATTAAAAGTTCAACTATTATTTACACTACTGTTTCAATTGTTAAAACCATTTTTTATTATGAAATTACCAAATTACCATTGTTTTAAAGAGCTAAACATTCTGTAAAAATCAATAAGAAAAACCAATTTTGAAGGGTAGTGGTCATGAAAATGGTCAGATTTGGTTGCTATTAGAGACAGCAGGGATTGTGGTGGTGGGGGTTCTATGGTTTGGGAGTGGTGGTTGATGGTGTTGGTGGTCATGGTGGTGAAAGTGGTTGGGAACGTGTGTGAACGTAGGGTATGGCGATGGTGGTGAGGTTTAGGTCATGGTGGTGATTATGTGATATCATGACTACTATATGTGTTGACAAAGAAAAATAATAATTAAATTCAATTCATAGTGGTCCACATGTTTGAACATATTAATTTTACATTGATGCAGAGAGTATGGCGAAATTAATTGACGTTGAAGACTAATGAGCTCCCAAAAAAGTCAGTAGGGGGTTGAACCATAATTTTTCAGTAAGTTGAAATTCCTAAAAAGAAAAATTGTTTTTTATTGATTATACTCATATGGTGAAGTATGTTAATTCTCTATTTTTAAGAATTGAAACGTCAAGTTTATACAAGTTCACCAATTTTCTACTATCGTGATTAAGAGCTGCACAAGGGTTGACATTTATTTTGGTTTGTTTTCAAAAAGTGGAGATTGTTAAGATTTGAGTGGTTATACACGTACAAGTACGAATTTACAGAACCCGTACCGTTCACTCACATACACGGGATGGGTGCGTGGTTTTTTTTTTTATTTTAATACAAATGGGTCCCGTGTGGGACCCATTTTTTGTGACTGTTGGTAGGGGTTCTGTTTGACAGAACCCTTGTACACCCAACATTGCCGTTAAGATTTTTGTCCTGAGATTGTGAAAAGTTCAACGGTCTCAATTTCAAATATGATATACAAGTTTATGGTGATTACAACTTACCTTTTTGAATTGTTTATCCCCTATTTTATTTGGAATCTTTGGAGAGGAAATTTTTGCAACAATTATTACAATCT